>NW_027104328.1:0-5543 GCF_902728285.1 Clytia hemisphaerica | reverse complement strand
TCTCCTTTCCTTTCTTTGTGCCGCTAACCAATGCAATAAATGCTACACACCCAGGCTAAAAATTCGAGGTTTTGGTGCTGGAAGAATAAAACAAAGGATACATACCTAAAACAAAAATGAGAATCAAAACTATAAAGTGCACTTACAAACATCAATTTGTCAGATCTAACATAATTAATAACCGCACTGTCCAGTCAGGACCTCATTTCACTTTATTGATATTACACAAACAGCAGTGTGCGCTAAATTATTTTGGTTTCGCTTTCGATTTCAAGCAAAGGTCTTAGCAACAGGGCACGCGTACATAGCAACAGGGCTGGGTAGAAAAATCTAAACATAGAATTCAAAAAAAATACCAATCATCGTATAGAGCACTAAAAAATACCCCCTTTCTATGTTTAGTTTGTTCTACCTTGGATTATAACTGAATATATCTTCAAATAACCTTTGTCCGCTATCAGCCTGCGCGGTAATCTTTGCTCGCTTCAATTCTTAGATAATGAATAAGAGAGGTGCGCTTAGCTAAGCCGTGGTCGCGGGTGATAAATTTATGTTTACTTATATATCTTGTATATTTTAGTGGTATTTATCCAATGAAAAGGATGTTGACAAAATATGCACAGCGCTGACAAAATATGCACGACATTGATTATGACATCATTAAATATGTCCAATGTCGATTCAACGCCCGTTAAAGAAAATAATTTGTAAATAGTTCTTTTTATCGTGAAATTTAGAAATACGAACAATAAAAGAATCAAATTTAATATTTGTTTCCTATCTAGACTATATTAGCGTTAGAATGTGGTAAATTTTCACGAAAAATATTTCGCGAAGGCGGTACGCCCTATCGCGCCCATGGGAAAGTTCCAATTTTTATTTATCGGGAAATCGGGAAACTGGTTCACCACGTGGATAAAAAACGTACGGAATGAAACCCGACAGAAGGTTTTCAACCAGATTTATTCAGATAAAGCTATAAGAGGTTCATTACTTGTGGATTTTAAAAGCTACATAAGCAAAAACGAAAGTTGTTGGGAAGGAAAGAGTAAACGCAAGACAGAAGGTTTGGTTGTGTTGATCAGGTATGTTTTTATTCTATCCGAACTAATGTTATAAAAGACCAAGGAGGCCCTGACTGGCACTGTCATCATTGACAATAAAACAAACAATTTTCTGTCAAGAGCAATGTAAACATTCCAACAACTTCCATCAAAATGATCTATCACAGCTCAGTCTACCATTTTTAGTGCAGTCCGAGGATTGAGCCGAGAACACTTGCAGAACGCCTGCCAGCTCCTGTGGGCTGTGCGGGTGAAAAACTTCAATCTGTCAATCATTTTCTCAAGCAAAGAATGTGCGAAGCAATTCTAGCTTTACGATAGTGCCGCGGATCATCAGTGAATAGTATCAATTATCATTCTCCCTTTATTTTCATTTCTAGAACTTTTGCAATAAAAAGGAAAAATAGAAAAGTATATTTTTTACTGCTCTATTCACATAGGCGACAATCTAAAATATGTTCTGTTCGCGTCATAAAACATCTTCAAATCCAGTCGGTCGGTCGGTCGGTCGGTAGTAAATTTTGTCGGGTTTTTTAAATCTAGGAAATCCCAAAGAATCAAGTCGGCAATCAACGAAATCTCTTGCCGCCATCTTTGATTTGCCAAATTAAATGTGCGCACGCATGTGTGAACCTTAAAAGCAGACCTTATTTTCGGCTCTTGGGGGTATTGGCTCTACCGCGTCGCCAAATTTCGACTTGAAAATTTCAATAAGGGTACATGAAAAAACTCAAACGGGACTCAATGTGGCTTAAGTAAATAAAAACTCGTAGCGAATGATGATTCAAAGAAGTGCTTAGCTATCAAAAACTTTTTCCGACATTTTTCCGACTTGTCCGACTCGGGATTTATGTTTTGAAGGTGAGTCGGTCGGGCGACGCGAACGGAACATATTTTAGATAGCCGCCATATATATACTGTTCTATGTAGTGTTTTTTGCAAACTTCAAAAAACTGATTTTTGTCCCGCTTTTGCAGGACTTTAGCTTTAGTGCTTGCGTGCAGCATAGGGTAAAAAGTCCAAATATGCGTTTCCCGTAATTTTTGTATGAAGAGTTAGGTCTATACTGTCTATCCCGTCCTTAACGACCTTATCCCGGCCGGGGATGAGATCCCTCTAAATCGGAATCAAGATAATTCCGAATAGGAAAGTGTTAGAGACTTGAAATTTTCACAGAATGTATTTTTATTTGCCCTCTAAGGGGCCGTCGACATTCGACTTTCGAATTTTTTAACGGCATTTGGCCGTTAAGGGGGGAGGGGGTTGACCATGTGCCGTTAAGGGAAGGTCGAAAATCTCTTTAGGGGTCAACTCACCACATATCAATTCTTTTCATCAGAAAATATCGATTCTTGAGACGTTTATTCCATACAAATGTTACTTTCCATATTTCTTTTCCTCCTTTTATCAACTAAGATCTGCTAAAGTCGCATCCTAAAGTATTCACTTTGCTATTTTTTAGAATAATTTTAACCAAAACAAACGACCCAATGTTTATGTCTCGTGTTCCTTTTGTTTAGACGGTCCGCGCGGCTCTTGAATTTCGCAGACGGTCGGTCTTTTTTCTTTGAAATGCCGCTATTCTTTTGAGTATGATGGCATAATTGCAATTGAGTCCCCCGGGGGGACTGATTTTTTCAGACCTAAATTGATGATCTTATTTGTGAAAAAATTGGAAAGAAATAAAATGAAAACTCACTTATTTGATGGCTACTATTACTCTTGATAACCTTCACTGTGCACTATAAAGCTAAACTAAACGTCAAATTAACAGGACCGATTCATTTTTGATTTGCCTAGTTCCTGATCAATTGAGGACGACAGTAAATCAGTACTTTCAATAATTGGGTATGGACTATCAGATATAATAGTGTATCTTCCGTTCTTTAGAATAACCCCTTTCTATAATACTTTTAAAGAACGGGCAATAATTGGGTATGGACTATCAGATATATTAGTGTATCTCCGTTCTTTAGAATAACCCCTTTCTAATACTTTTAGAGAACGGGAAATATTGGGTATGGACTATAAGATATAACAGGTAAGCTTCCGTTCTTTAGAATAACCCCTTTCTATAATACTTTTAAAGAACGGGCAATAATTGGGTATGGACTATCAGATATATTAGTGTATCTTCCGTTCTTTAGAATAACCCCTTTCTATAATACTTTTAGAGAACGGGAAATAATTGGGTATGGACTATAAGATATAACAATATCTTCCGTTCTTAGAATAACCCCTTTATAATACTTTTAAAGACGGGCAATAATTGGGTATGGACTATCAGATATATTAGTGTATCTTCCGTTCTTTTGAATAACCCCTTTCTATAATACTTTTAAAGAACGGGCAATAATTGGGTATGGACTATCAGATATATTAGTGTTACTTTTCTATAATACTTTTAGAGAACGGGAAATAATTGGGTATGGACTATAAGATATAACAGTGTATCTTCTGTTCTTTAGCATAACCCCTGTATCTTCCATCTTTAGAATAACCCCTTTCTATAATGCTTTTAAAGACGGGAAATACTTGGGAAGGGACTATCAGATATAATAGTGTATCTTCCGTTCTTTAGAATAACCCCTTTCTATAATACTTTTAAAGAACGGGCAATAATTGGGTATGGACTATCAGATATAAAAGTGTATCTTTCGTTCTTTAGAATAACTACTTTCTATAATGCTTTTAAAGAACGGGAGATATTTGGGTATGGACTATAAGATATAACAGTGTATCTTCTGTTCTATAGAATGTCCCCTTTCTATAATGCTTTTAAAGAACGGGCAATAATTGGGTATGGAATAGTTATAAGATATAATAGTGTATCTTCCGTTCTTTAGAATAACCCCTTTGTATAATGCTTTTAAGAACGGGCAAAAATTGGGTATGGACTATCAGATATAATACTGTATCTTCTGTCTTTAGAATAACCCCTTTCTATAATGCTTTTAAAGAACGGGAAATAATTGGGAATGGACTATCAGATATAATAGTGTATCTTCCGTTCTTTAGAATAACCCTTTCTTCATGCTTTTAAAGAACGGGAAAAATTGGGAATGGACTTTAAATTATGACAGTGTATCTTTCCGTTCTTTAGAATAAACCCCTTAGTATAATCCTTTTAAAGAACGGAAATAATTCCGTCCCGCAAAAACTAACATATACTTGCAGTTTAGTCCCGCCAAACTACTCGGCGGGACTGTATTCATTTCAGTCCCGATAATTTAATAGCGGGAGTGAATTTCAGTCCCGACAAATACTTAAAAGCCTTATAATTAGTGCGTATTATTTATAATTAGCCCCGTTCTTCCCTGTTTTCAAAGTTCAAGCCGCCAATCCTTCTTTTAAAGGGACTAAACTAATAAAAGGAAAATTATTGTTCAGTTACTATATATATACTTGCAGTTCAGTCCCCGCCAATTATTATATTTATACTTGCAGTTTAGTCCCGCCAAATACTCGGCGGGACTGTATTTCAGTCCCGATAATTTAATGGCGGGACTGAATTTCAGTCCCGGCAAATACTTAAAAGCCTTATAATTAGTGCGTAGCCCCGTTCTACCCCTGTTTTCAAAGTTCAAGCCGCCAATCCTTCTTTTAAAGGGACTAAACTAATAAAAGGAAAATTATTGTTCAGTTACTATATATATACTTGCAGTTCAGTCCCGCCAATTACTATATATACTTGCAGTTTAGTCCCGCCAAATACTCGGCGGGACTGTATTTCAGTCCCGATAATTTAATGGCGGGACTGAATTTCAGTCCCGACAAATAATTAAAAGCCTTATAATTAGTGCGTATTATTTATAATTAGCCCCGTTCTTCCCTGTTTTTCAAAGTTCAAGCCGCCAATCCTTCTTTTAAAGGGACTAAACTAATAAAAGGAAAATTATTTTCAGTTACTATATATATACTTGCAGTTCAGTCCCGCCAATTACTATATATATACTTGCAGTTTAGTCCCGCCAAATACTCGACGGACTGTATTTCAGTCCCGATAATTTAATGGCGGGACTGAATTTCAGTCCCGACAAATACTTAAAAGCCTTATAATTAGTGCGTATTATTTATAATTAGCCCCGTTCTTCCCTGTTTTCAAAGTTCAAGCCGCCAATCCTTCTTTTAAAGGGACTAAACTACAACAAAAAGGAAAATTATTATTCAATTACTATATATATACTTGCAGTTCAGTCCGCCAATACTATATATATACTGCAGTTTAGTCCCGCCAAAATACTCGGCGGGACTGTATTTCAGTCCCCGATATTTAATGGCGGGACTGAATTTCAGTCCCGACAAATACTTAAAGCCTTATAATTGTCTATTATTTATAATTAGCCCCGTTCTTCCCTGTTTTCAAGTTCAAGCCGCCAGTCCTTCTTTTAAAGGGACAAAACTAACAAAAGGAAAATTATTATTCAATTACTATATGTATCTTGCAGTTCTCCCGCCAATTACGATATATATACTTGA
>NW_027104327.1:0-6453 GCF_902728285.1 Clytia hemisphaerica | reverse complement strand
TTGGCCCAGCGCTAAGCGAGTGGGCCTTTCATTTTGCAACGTTCTGTTCGTACGGTGTCTGTCCGTCCGTTTTGGTAGAAACGGCGCTTAAAACCAGTACCACACTTTTTGCCGTCTGGACAGGGAAAAGCTTGCTAAGTCGGGATACTGGCTAAAAAAAAGAGTATATTTTCTGATTCAGCGCTCCTTCAAAACATTTTTCAAAACAAACACAAGATGGCGGTCGAAGCGCGAGGAGGTTGATTCATATCTTTGAACATTTTTCTTTGCTTTAGTGGTCAAGAGATTTTCAAACCAAAGGAATTTTGTAAAGATTTTTCTTTATAAACCTTTTTCAACATTCTGCCATATCTTATAGTCTTTGCTCAAGTTTTTATAAAGCTTTATGAGTGAAAATTCTACCTTAAATCACTTTCATTTTTAGTTTCTTGTTTTCAAAAAGACTTTATTTTTAGGAAATAATGGCTTCTGATATAGAAATAAATGAACTGAAATGCAGCTCATGTGTAAATTTTAATAAGATTGGAACATTTTTCTTGATGCTAGTGGTGGGACGTGGTATGATTTTCAAACACAACACATAATTATTTCAAGTAAACTGATTCTGGAATTTGGTAATGGACACTAAAATGGAACTCATGTGTAAATTGGAACAAGATTGGAACTTTTTCCATGATGCTACGCGTGCATGAAAATGATTTTTTCTGGATCTGTCTCGTTTGACGAAAGGTGCGATGGCTTGATTTTTCAAACTCGACACAGAATTATTTCAAATAAGCTGATTATGGAATATGTCAATGGAGACTAAAATGCAGCTCATGTGTAAATTTGAACAAGATTGGGACTTTTTTCATGATTCTACACATTAAATAAAATGGTCATTTCTGGATCTGTCGAATTAAAACGGTCGGTCGGTTTCAAACTCAACTCACATCGATCACATAATTATTTAAAGTATATAAACTGATTCTGAAATCTGTTAATGGACACTTAAATGCAGCTCATGGGTAAATTTGAACTAGATTGAAACATTTTTCATGGTTGCAATGCATGAACAGTGAAAATGGTCATTTCTGGATCTGTCACATTAATTGTTAACTCGAATATTAATTGAATTTTATTAGCCTGGATATGCAGACCGTAAACTATTTCACCGTCTAGTTTTCTTAAGATTATTTTTCTGGTTTACGGTCTGGTCCAACTAACATACATGCCTGCAGGGATATTCCTCCCTGCATATGTGAGTGCAGGTGAGTGCACTTTATCTGTTTATTCGTTAAAAAGCGCCCACTCACTAAGCAGAATATTTGCGAGATTTTTTTATATTTTTTCAGCTTTTCTATGGGTGCGCATAATTTATGGAAAAAGCTGACCTTGTGAAAAAAGATAAACCAATGAAAATGAAAACACAGCTTCATTTCTAAACAAAATGGCCGCTGGAAAGTAGCCTTTATAAAATGTGGCTGATGTTTTGATGTATATAGTTTAAAGTAGTTTTGAAAGTTTTTTGAGTTTGTGAAAGAGGTTTTATGGTAAGTTAATTATGTGTGTCTGCCTGGGTTTTCAAAGTTTTTATAGTCTGTCAACAAGGGTTAACTCACAGGTCTGGATACCCAGGCTAGAATTTTATTGGAAAGTTGAATGTAGTTGAAGACATTTTCGCGAGGGGGGTCCGCTGCTAAGGCCTGGTAAAATATTTTATTGGCCAAAGACTGACGTTACATGCAAAACTGTAAAGGCAAAAAATGGGTAAAAAAATTTACGATTTAGAAACTCGTACTCTTGGGTACCCCCCCCCCCCCCCCAAATTAATTTTTCGAAAATAATTTTCTACCCAGGACATTCTTATTCCAACCCCCCTGCTTATTGATCTTTGCGAAAATTATTTTAATAGTTCCCTCTTTTTTCCTAATTCTGCTGTATTACATGTTTTTTTATAAGCATACCAAGACCTAAATTTGTCTAAAAAATAAGCATATTACATTTACAAGCATATTACTGAGCTTGCTTTTGAGGTGTGTAAGTGAAAATTTTTTTTTCTATTAGAAAACGTAATGACAAATCTTTGTGTCATTACTTATTATCCTCATGTATAGCAATGGCAGATTTTGGAAAAATTGGAGACTCGAATTTTTCGGAAAAATAAGCATATGATAAACATACTTCAAGCCTAAGTCTAAAATATCTCTAAGCATAACTGAGCTTGTTTCCCAAAAAACAAATGCTTATAAAAAAAACATGTAGCCTCCTCTTCAAAAGTTTTCCACCCAGGACATTTTTATTTCAACCCCCCCCCACTTATTAAGTTTTGAGATTTTTTTCCAACCTCCCCCCCCCCGCTTATTCCAAAACCCCCCAGCTATTAGGTACCCGAGGAGAGTATTCAACCGGATGAGCCTTATTCGCCTGTGTAGTCCCGGTTGGTAGGGGACCATTCAATAAAATTTCAAGCGTCTAACCAATGAGAAGTACTGCGGTTATTTTGAAAATTTTTTTCCTGTCTTCACTTTGATCCATGTCAACGGGGTCATACATTTGCTGTTTTGCACGTTCGATTTCAACACGTTACTTTTCGCTGGGCCTTCACGCCCAACGGGCTTCTTGTTTTACTTTAAAACACAAACTGTGACAATTTGTATTTGATTAGAAAATTGACCAAAATTTCCAACCCCCCCTTTTTTATTTGATCCCCCCTACATTCCCATCCCCCCTAGTTTTTTCAGCAGATCTCGGTACCCCCCCCTACAAAGGCCCTCCAGAAAGTTGGCATCCCCCCTATTAAAAAGGGGGTGCAAACTATGCCATCCCCAACAGATTTAGCTGAGAATAATAGAATTTCTATCCTTGTCGGGCTTTCGATAGAGAACTTTTTATTCCCCCTTTTTGAAAATGTTCCACCGGGAACCTTAGACAGGTTTGTTAAACTCCCAC
Organism: Clytia hemisphaerica; assembly: GCF_902728285.1. Taxonomy (NCBI): domain Eukaryota; kingdom Metazoa; phylum Cnidaria; class Hydrozoa; order Leptothecata; family Clytiidae; genus Clytia; species Clytia hemisphaerica. The sequence goes on along the minus strand of NW_027104327.1, from coordinate 3,522 downwards.
AATAACCTTTTATATCTTAATGTAACTAGAAGAACTTGCCGTGAATATCACGGTGTATGAATTTTACACTGAGATGACAGATCACCATTACATCGCCATTAGATCGCCTTAAGATCTACGCTTTAGTTTGTCGGGATCAACACAGCGTTTGTCTGAAATCCACGCGGGTCACGTGGGTCACGCGCTTTAGATTTGAAATTTGTGGCTTCATTTTCCCACCTAAGAGATTTCTTACTCGCCCTCCGGGTCTCGAATTGAAATAAATTAAAGTAATCTTAATTTAGAGCACTTATTAACGACAGACGTTGGTACAATCGTGAGCGCTATCAGAATCACAAAAAAGCGAGCTAAGGGAATGGCTTCGAGTCTGATATTTCAATTTTCGTCTAGCTTAGCTGAGCTGAGCTTACGGTAACTTGTAAGTAAATTACTGTGCACATCATAATAAATTGTTTCATTGTACGACTAAGATTTACAGATACCTTAATGATAAGAAGCTCTCACGATCATAGGTCTTAACCCGTGAAATTCTGAAACTTATAATCGATGATCTGTTCCGTAAAGTGTCTAACGATGCAAAAAACTTAAAACGAGTCCCCATTTTGGTAATTTTGAGCAACTGATGATGTCATTACAGCACAATGACGTCATCAAATAATGACATAAATTTCCCACAAAGTGTAATTGGATGTTATGGACACACTTGAGAATGAAAAAGTGGTATCTGTTATGAAGAAATGAGTAAAAAGTAAGATGAACTTAAAATGACTCTCCTTTTGGCCATTTTGAGCAACTGATGAGCAGCTAATGACGTCATTACGACACAATGACGTCATCGAAAATGACATAAATTTCCCACAAAGTTTAATTGGATGTTATGGACACACTGGAGAATGAAAAAAGGAGCATCTGATAAATGAAAATTTTTAATTAAAATGAGTAAAAAGTAAGAAAAATTTAAAATTTTGGCCATTTTGAGTAACTGATGACGTCATTACGACACAATGACGTCATTAAATAATGACATAAATTTCCCACAAAGTATAATTGGGTGTTATGGACACACTGTCCAAATTTCATCGCTAAATATTGAGTAGATCAAACGCTATAGAAAGTTTCGTCTAAGAGGGGGGTCATTTTCGACCCCCCGAAAATTCTCAAATTTTTCAACTTCAGGGGCATCTGACCAGGTCAAGGAACCGGATTTTTTGGTTAGATTTTTGATTTTCAATGTCCCTAAGGGTTTTACTTATCACCTGTAAAATTTTAGCCATGAGGCTCATGACCTAAATTTAGCCCTTTTTTTGACCTCTTTTTTGGGCTCGTGGAGATCAAAGAGACCGCTAGTGTTCGATCTGACAAAACTTTTTTGACAGTTTTCGATACGGCGAACACGTTGAGGATGGTTAAAATTCTGAGGCTTATGACCTAATAAAAAGGCCGACAGCTCTCGAACTAATTTATTTAAAAAATTCACACCCAATTTCTACCACTTTTACCCTATAGGCGAGACCAATTTGATTAGTTGTTTTACGGACCCGATCGACCCTGAAATTCCGAGAATGGAATTGATTTTGGTGATAAATTTTATTTTCATTGCTTTACAGACTACCAAATCTTCAAAATTTTGTTTTTTTTCCCAAGGTTTTGAGAATTTATGCTCAATATTTCATTTTATCCATGAATTCGACCTTTTTGTGTCTTTTTTGTCAAGATGTAGTAGTTTTTGCTGCCTTTTTAGACAGTTTTAAGTTCCTTGATTTTACTTTTATTTTATTTTTTTCGCCGACCGACCGATTTTTTGGGTAGCTTGGCCCGTAAAACAATATATTAAATTGGCCTCGCCTATTTGCTAATAATTTCAGGCTCAGCTGTTCTTGAAAGCTTGAAAATCCAAAAGTTGTGTAATAAACTTGTTATTGACGCTTAAATGGTTCATCAACAGAAATCATTAAATTTTAAATCAGAATGGAAAGAAATGTATTTTTGGTTGAGGGAAATTCGGGATAAATTTCCCGAGGTCAATTTTGAAATTTTTTCCTCGCTGCACTCGGAAAATTTAAAATATTTTGAAATTTAACCGAGGGTAATTTATCCAGAATTTCACGAAAACAAGTGTCAAGGCCCTACCTGTCTTACCTTTATAAAATCTAATTTTCACCAGAACAGAGAAAATCTGAAAAGGGGTTTTAGATAAATTGGTCGAAATAGTCTTGAAAACATTAATTTAACTTTTAAGAAGTTCAAACTCAAGAAAAGATTAATAGTGTCGAAACAGTCTATAGCACAAAGAATTCATATTCAAAACAAAACTTGGTTCAATAGGTAGTGTAATGGAATTTCCGAGCCCTCCATCTGAACTTACTAAATTTCATGATCAGATGGAGTAAGTAAAACAAAAGGGGGACGAGTGCAGAAAGGAATAAGACAAAGTTAGTTCCCTATGAAAATAATCTTTGACATAACGAGCTCCTAAAGATATAAAAATAAATGTTACACTTACATTTTGAAAATAAGTTGATGAAGCTTGAAATGGCTTCGCCTCTATACTTGTCTACTTGCCTACTTTACTTACAAAGAAAATTTGACCTCTATAATATACTAGGTCCCTACCCCTAAAATAAGTGTTGATTGTCTGTGATTACATAATGTGTTGGGTTAATGGCGTTAGCTTTAGCATATCAAAATAACAAAGTCGTAAAATGAAACATAAGGAAGGCTTAACAGGAAGGTAGTTAAATCGGGGGTTTGAAGGTAGTTAGACGGTCAAACAAAAGGGATAATGGCAAATAGCCTTCTGAAGAGCAATTATAATTTGATATTGACTTCAATCATGCGAATATGGGGAAATGGGGAAGGGAATAAATGGCTTCCTGAGATTATGTAACCTCGGGTGTCTGCACGAATCCAAGGGTTAATTTGGTAGTGGGTTCAGAATTTCATTGAAACACGACACAAGCATGGGATTCCTGGTTAATCTCATGGTTTGAATTGAAATTCTAACAATCCTGAAAGACGTCAATTTAACACTGGAAATCAATCTGAAACTTAACAAAGAGGTCTCAAAAAATTCATAGAAACACCAATCGAGTTTTAATTCTTACGCCTTCAAAGTTAGTAAGAAGTTCGAAAAAGGTGATGAATTTCCAAACGATGAAAATTTCAGTCTTGCGGGAAATTACAAAAGCTAGGAGGAATTTACAAAAGCTAGGAGGGAAATTACAAGTTCGCGGGAAATTACATATTAACGTAAGCAAAAACGTCAATCGAATTTCAATCAACCATGAGATAAATGATGTAATCTTTTCGTTGATTGACACTTCGAATCAAAACATTTGGCCGCCATTATTGGTGGCAAAGCATTTGCGTTCCCCAATGTTTTCCAAGCAAGGACCCCCGGAAAAAATAAGAAAATATTAATATACAGAAGTCCAAATACTCTAAAACAAAGAAAAAAGTCTTTTATTGAAATTCTTTAATTATCTACAATACAATAGATTTCCAAAAGATGCTTAGTTATAT
>NW_027104326.1:0-18798 GCF_902728285.1 Clytia hemisphaerica | reverse complement strand
ATGCTGACACGTTTGACACAACACATTGACAAGTATTCCTGTGAGAGAAGTTTACATCAAAACCTGCAACAAAAACGAAAGTGGTCTTCATCTAATGATTGCTTTTCAGCGCTCCTTCGCAGCTGTTTATCAAATTTCCACCATTGAGATTGTCGCCTTTCCCACGGCCTTTCTTTTTGGCACCTGTGGCCTCTCAGTGCTTTGAACGACGGGCGGCTGTGAAATCCACCCTTCACATGTATATTTGTTTCAATCCGTGATCTTAAGGCTTAGGGTTTTTTCTTATCTCATTTACTGAAGAAAGCGGGAATTTGATGCAAGAGTTAGATTGTCAACAAAGTGCCGTAAAAAATGATTGAAGAACTTATATTATATAAATATTTTAAATATTTTCCTTTTGAAGAATTGGTGCAAAAAGTAAACATGGAAAATTCATTTTTTATAGGTTCAATCGAAATAGGGGATTTGGAAAACTTTTCTAATTTTTTTTTTTTGCACAAACCCTGTAACTATGGGCGAGCACACCGTTGCTAAGATGTTGGCTCGAAATCGAAAGGGAAAACCACTGAAAATGAAAGTAAAATCGGCCCCACACTCCAAATTCCGTGTTATCTTGATACAGGATTTAGGGCCATCCAGAAAATTTTTGTTACTCCCGTCGGAGGACGTGCATTTTAAAATTATTTCTAGCCTCGGAAACATTTTTCTTTTCAAATTCAGATGAAATTATGTATAGTCAGTCAGTCATCTTGGATAATTACGGGACAGTTAAAATAAAGGGTAATACGGGACACCCCTAAAAACTGTGTTATTATATATAATTTGGATTTCAGATGGATAGGATTTTGGAGAGAAAAATGTCTAGTTAGATTATTCTAAACATCTATTTTTTGATGTTTCAACTAAAGTTTCTGTGTGACCATAAAGATCGATTTTCGTCGTTTTAGAATGGAACTTTTCAAGCTTTTTGTGTCAGGATGAGCTGTAACCACTTTGATTATAATTTGACTGAATTCTGCATCAAGCTACTATGGTTTGAGGATTACAGTAGTCTCATCATCAAACAAGGCACCTTATCTCTAAAAAGTGTGTCCCATATTTACCCCATAGTCCAAATCTTAATTTTGGGGTAATTATGGGACACTAAAGTTTGAGTTTGAAGTACTGTACTTTTTTTTTAAAGAAAACTACAAACTTGATTTTCTAGTTTAATGGATTCATAACTACACAAGTATTTCAAAATCTGCAAAGGTTTGCATCTAAATTTACTTCAGCTGTTCTAGATTGCTCTATACAAATATTACTGTTTGAAGTGACCCATTATTACGTCCCCAAATAGAAAAAAAGGTGGGGTAAAAACGGGACACTGTCACTAATTTTGTTGAAAGTCCTTTAAATGATAGCACTTGGATTTGAAATCATCAAGTGGATGCAAAACCTCAAATATCATGACCTTTTGGAAAGATATCTGAATTTTTCAAGAAAATTTTATACCCGCCTCATATTTACCCCAAAGGTGTCCCGTTATTACGCCAAAATGCGGGGTAATTACGGGACACCTTTAAAATAGATTTTAGGAACATCTACTAACTTTCAAGGAAAAGTAATAAATCTTGTGTAAAGGTCAATATCAAAAGATCGGATCTCTAGGATTTAATACTTTCAGAGTAATGCCCAAATAAGTCAAAATTGTCCCGTAATTACCCCAGATGACTGTACTTCTGGAAAATGCATCAGAAATTCCACTCTTTTTTACCTTTTTTAATTCAATTGCCTTGGAAATTCATACATTTTCTTCTCTCACCTTGGAAATTTCGAATTTGGTGAAAACCTTTGCACTCAGAAATTCCTGTGTCGCCCGCCCCCTCTGCCATGTTACAGAAAAATTCTGTAATGGCCCTTAGACTGCCAGACAGAAATTTAGCCAGCAGCATGCATCCCTGAAACTTGGGGTTAAACTCAGAGAAATAAAAATTTTGGCGTAATTCACAAAATGAAATTCCGCGAAACACACCAAAATGGGGTAAATCGGCAAATTAAATTCCGTGAATCCGATTTTTTTTTCTTCTTATTTTGTTTTTTATTAACCAGGTATTACCAAAAAAGATGGACACCAATTGATCTTTATTAGCATTGTAACGTGTATTTTATATCAAATATGAAAAAAGTTAATTTAAGTTGATAACTTCTGACTCTTTGTGAGCAACCTTGTTCTTCTTTGGTTTGGACAGGCTGATATCCATTAGAAGTTTTAATGATGACTTATCATAGAAACATTAATATTTGATGTTATTATTTGTTGTTAAAGTTTGTTAAGTGACTGAAATATGTCCTGAAATGGTGATGAAAAAATATGAAAAACATTTTCTCTGTAAAAAAAATTACTTTGAAATAGACCTTTTCGCCTTTCCATCCGCCATCTTGAATTGTATGCAAAAAAATATAGGAACGAAAAAGCCGTGGTTGGATTTAGTTGGAAAATATGCAAAACATATGCAAGTTTACACAAAGATTAAAAATCAACAAAGCAGCATCTTATAAATAATTTTATAGATGGAATTCTTATCCAAAAAGAAATATTTACCGAACAACAAAAGCCTTAATTAGGAATTTGTTCTTAAAGACATTGCATATTCTGTTTTTCATGCCATTAAAAAAAATTCCACGAAGACAGAGTACACACACCAACTTTCAAAACACGCAAACTGAAAGCGTAATTATGACGTCACACATTCAGCGGGTTCAGATCGATGTTTTGATTTGATCGTTTGGCGGTTCTATTTCCCAGGAGAATAATTTACCGTCAGCGAATAAGGATTATTTTTTATCTTCGCGGGTGATTTTCAGTTTGAGTTTATGTCTAATGTTATGGTTTTTTGAAGTGCTTGTTCTAAGAGATGGGCGAATTTGATTATTCTAGTTTTCAAAAGAAGCAAATTTAATCTTTCTTCTACAAGATTACACTTTAATATAATGCCAATTATGCATGTAAGTTTTAATTAATTAATACTTTCTTTTTGCATAGGTTTTGCATACTTCTAGGGAATTTCACCACGGCAATTCGGCCACCATAATTTTTGCATACAATTCAATATGGCGGATGGAAAGGCGAAAAGGTCTATTTCTCAATCGCGAAAATACAAAATTCCTTGAAACTTTTGAATCGGCTCTTTCGCGAAATTAAAAATTTTTGCCATTAATTGAAACTCGGATTCGCCAAATTAAATTTGACGAAAAATTTCTTCTCGCAAAATTTCTTCCTGGTAGCTCAAACAACCATGTGTGTTGCAAGATGTCACTCTGGCCCACTCGGAACGACACTTGCTTTGTTTTGTTTGGTGGGGATGGGCCATTCCAGAAAAACACATTACCTGCACTTCAAACATCACTGACAGAGTCAAGGGTATAAGTGCCTGGATATACAGAACCTTCAATCAAGTCTAAGGATAATCAGTAATGACACTCTTTGGAAGACATTGGTACTTCACACTGGAATCTGCTCCCTGCTATGGTCTCCTACGAAGCGATACCTGATGCAAGAACTGAGTATCTGCAAAAATCCTTTATAAAAGGGATCCGACTTCCACCCATTGAATTCTGGGAGAACTCAAACACCTCATAGACAGTCTCGAGAGAAGACGCAAGATACCAAATTCTATATAAGGTATATAATCGAAAACTGGGCCAAATTTTACTATGGTGAAGGGGAGGTATTTATTCATAGACAAACCCACGCTGGGAAGAAAATGCCACCTCAACCAGTGAATACACGAACGAAACATTTGGAAGAGCTGCCTTTCAGACACCAGTCAAGACTATTCAATGTGTTACCAAGAAAAATACGTGACAGGACCAAAGTTCCAAAAATTCCTTCAAAAACAACTGATCAATTTTCTGCAAGATGTTCCCGACCAGCCACTTGCTCCCGGCCCTATCCCTTACAGGATGGCTGACTCGAATTCAATTGTTTGAAATGGTCAAACACCGGACCCCACGGGTTGAGTGAGCAGAGAAATTGCTGAAAACACATCAAAGGTATCATAGGTAATTACCCCCTAATGCGTAATGGATGACATCAATTTTTTAAATAAAATTTTGGCTGGCACGGAATTCCAGGCTATACCTACAATCTACCAAGAAATTCGTAGCTATGCAAACTAGACTCTGACTGCAGCTTGACTAGAGGTGAGAGTCTCCTACTTGATAACAAATTAGAATACTTCCTGATCCACTTCCTTTCCTGTCTTTCCTTGGAAGTTCCTTTTCGCTCCTTTCCAACCAATTCCAATTTCCTCAAAAATCAAGAAAAAATTTGCATCTGCGTATTCGTAATACTGACTTATCCATCATTATACAGCTGTGTAAATCACCGACTAAAAGAATTTGAGTCTTTCCTTGCAAAAGGGCGTTTTGTAATGTATTCATTTCAACGTTTCATAGATTGATTTTTTAAACTGCACCATATTCAGCCACTGGATGCAGGTATCCAAAACATCAAAATGGTAGACCAAAAAGTAAAAAAGTAAACAATCAGCAGTCAGCAGTCAGTCGGTGTTTGCGTCGGTGTTTGTAAAGGTAAGTCATATCATCAGGAATATACTTATCCAGCATCAGTCAGTCAGCTATCGACAATAGACCTTTTTTTAAAGAGGCCACCCTGTTGAATAATTATGTAGTCCAGCAGAAAAACAATGATACAGTCATGCATAACTACTGTATCATGCATAATTAATGTAATAATTATGCATGACTGTATTATTGTTTTTCTGCTGGACTACATAATTATTCAACAGGGTGGCCTCTTTAAAAAAAGGTCTATCAAGTGATAGTTATAACTCAAGTGTGAAGCAGCATTTCTATTTTGTTTCTTGTTAATATTCCGATGCACAAACAAGGATTGAAACAAAACCCTCCCTCCGCTCCCTGCCCCCTGCCCTGCCCCTGCCCTAACTGTAGCCATTCCAGGGTCAAATTGAAACTATTCTGGTGGCAATCAAACCTAGTTCATCTTGTAGAGCTTCAAAAAAGAAAAAAAACGAGGGGTCATACTCATACACCTCCTAATGATAAGCGGTTCCGGAGATATTGAGATTTTGGTTTCGCTAAAATAGCACCTTTTTAGACATTTGAGGTTGACAATTTAGCCCAGAAATGGCATATCAAATGGCCCAAATAGGCTGCAAAATTGAAATCAAGCTTTTGTATTGAGTCAAGATATTCCAGATATCTTCATTTTGACTGCAGACTTTTATCAAATTCTTTTTGTAATGGCTTGCTAAGGGGCGACGTCCATATTCAAAGTTGCCACGCGTAACGGGAAAAGACCGTTGGTGGGTAGGTATATCGGAATGTTGAGAGTTAGCTGTGGCGTTGATGACCAAAATGAAACTCCACTAAAAATTCCAAGGAAAAAATCAAAGATCGCTTATCGTAGCGCTCACTTCTTCGCTTTTTCCTTTAGCATGCTATCCAAAATCCTTTCCCTGAGCAATTTAGGGGTGGTTTCAGAGTATAACATTCTTGCCTTGGGAGTTTTAAAAACAAAGGCCGTTTAAAAATTGTAATGGAATTCGGCCGTTGTAAACCTCTGAAAAAATGGCGACCTTTGTAGCGGGCCGTTTGTTTGATTTTAGCGGGAATGAAAGCTTCGGTCAAATTTTGGTCAAAATCATGAAGACCGTTAAGGTGGTGGGTAGGTATGTTTTGAAAGTAACGGTCTTTTCCCGTTACGCGTGGCAAGATTGAATATGGACTCGCCGCGCCCCTAACACTTCAAGGAAGAAATGAAAAGACATTTTTTTGAAAAAGAAGACATTGCATTGCAAAAAACAATAAAAACGTTATAAAGCGGAAGTTAAAATTGCTGAACCTACTTATATTTGTAATCAAAGCGCTGTGGAGGAAAACCTCCCCATGGCATATAAATAACTGTTTTAGGCTAAAAAAAGGTCAAATTTTTCAGTGGTACCACTCTCTATAATTCTAGTCCTCGTTTTCAGGCTGAAAATGCTTGCCAAAGTATGAAAAGTAAAAAATAATAACTTTAATAAAAGAATTAATTTCAGAGAGTAGCACCATTGGATTTCTCAGGTATTTTCTGATAAATATGGAAAGTTTCACTGTCTGAACATTTTTTCCTCCGCAGTGCTTTGAAATCAAAGATGAGTTGTGAAATTTTTTGTGTCCCGCAGATCTAATTTTTTCTAGAAATGGCCTTAGTTGAAACGAATTTTTAGACAAAAGTGTAGAATATTACACCTGCATATTATATATGGTTGGAAAGCTAAAAGAAAGCTCTAAATTACTCAAAAATAATTAATTTTATAGCTCAACTACACAAAGAACAATTGCTTGTCAAAGTTGGACCTAAAATTGAAGATTTTCATGAGCGTCAAATAAAAAACAAGCAAACCCGGAATGGCTACTAACTGTTACAGAAAATCATCCATGCTACTGATAATGGCTACTGATTCTATATGATCGATTTAGGTCAGCATTGATCGATTATAATAAAGAAAAGGAAATTATCAGAGAAAAGTTTAGAGAAGCAGGTTACCCAATTCGATTCACCGAAAAGATTTTGAAACGAAATTAACTGATGATTGCATCATACCTGATTTCCTTTTCAAAGAAAAACGCAAATTCATACTCATTGAGGTTCCATTTTCAGACACCAATGAACAACTTCCAAAGCGATTCATTGAAAAATTGAAGTTTTTTACCAACGACAAAATTGATTTTGCTATAAAATGGGCAACAAAGAAAGTAAAACAGTTATTTAACTCGGAGGATTAAAATCCACACCCAGCGTGTAAAATTTACGAAGGCACGTGTTCTTGTGGATTGAATTATATCGGCGAAACCCAACGTAATGTTGAAACCAGGTGGTCAGAACATAATAACTTTGAGCACAACTCTGAACCTGCAAAGCATCTCAAAAACCACCCTGACCACGAATTCTTATGGAAAATAATCTTAAACGCTCCCACGAATACCCGATTAAGAAAAAATCTGGAAGCCGCATTATTAATTACCCTTAAGAGACCACGTCTTCATGACCAACTCGACTCTGCTCGTTTAATTCTTTTTAGAAATGGTGTAACATAGATTTTAAATAGAAAAGAAACATTCACATATCCCGTGAGAATGCCTCTTTTCATTTTTAATAGCTTTCTTTTATTACTTTTTAATGATTTTAGACGAATAAATTTATAAATTTTTTGATTTTCAATTTTACTATTCTATAGCACTGATGATGTCGGAAGGACCGAAAAGCTTTTGCTAATTTTAAATGTTGTTGTTTTTTATATTTTTATCAATATGGCAAACATTGATCATAAATCTTTTAAGGGTGTTTCAAAGTTAACTTTTATCGACTTGCTTTCTTCGTAACTTTCAAGAGTGTTTCTAAGATCACTTTTATCAATTCGCTTTCTTCTTAACTTTCAGGGTGTTTCAAAGTTAACTTTTATCGACTCGCTTTCTTCGTAACTTTCAAGAGTGTTTCTAAGATCACATTTATCAATTCGCTTTCTTCGTAACTTTCAAGGGTGTTTCGCCAACAAAGTTCGATTAAGTTCGACAAAGTTCGATTAAAAATACAGTTCGATTGGTTCGATTAATTACGTCTGGAATATTTGTAATAGTAATGATATGACATTGAGGGAAATTAGGGATTAATACCCCGAGTTTCATTTTGAAATACTTTGAAATAGCCCGAACGAAGTGAGGGCTATTTCAAAGTATTGCAAAATGATACGAGGGGTATTAATCCTAATTTCACGAAATGCCATATCATTCCTGGTTAATTATATGACTGATTTTATCATTTCTTAAAGAGCTATCCGAAATCGGGATTCCAGAATTAAGACAGAAAATTTAGGATGTATTGTAGAAATATGTATTGCTTCAAAACACAAATCATTCCATCCCATATCACTTTCAAATTTTTGCAGATAAATATATCAAAAATATAATGTCAAACAACAAAACTAATAATCCATTATCCAAACTTTCAAACAATATTATCGGTAAGAAGATTCTTCATAAAAATTGTATTTTCGGCTCCTTTGCAAAGACACCTGCATTATTATCAGCGAGTCAGGTTCGTAATCAGTGCCATACTCTTTCTTTCGCGTATCTTCACATAAAATGGTCACAAATGAAGTGTTCAAATTTATATGGTTCGTATTCGGATATGTTCTCCCGTTCTCCTCAAAAGTCCACGAGACTTCGCCCATTTCTGAAGTGCGTTCATCCAAATGTTCGTGTTTTTGTTGTCAGAATTTTGCCATAATAAAAGAATAACATCATCATCCAACAGCCTGAATTTGTTGTCATCTTTATTCTTTGTACATTTTTCTTGTACTTTTCCTAACGGCTATCTTCTCAAAATATTTGTGTTTGTTTTAAAAAAAAATCGAATGTTGTCGAAAATAATCGAATGTTTTGGAAATTCGAACACTACTCGGCGCGTGAAATTATGTTGGAGAAAATGGTTTTGATCAAAAATATTAACTCTAAAAATAAAGTGAAGCATCTTAATTTCCCCTGAATGGTTCAACAGTTTTGTTGTTTGCGTATTTGTTTGTGTTTGCGTTTTGTTTGTGGCGGGGACGGCGGAAAAGAGGGCGTATTATCAAAAATTTAGGAGCGGGGTATTACAAATCAAGCGGGGTATTACAAAATAATACCCCGCCTTAGGATAAGAGCGCGCAACCTAAATAAAATCAGTCATATAATTAAAGGTTTTAAGTTTTTCTTTTATTCAATGATTTTTTTACGGCACCTTGTTGACAATGTAACTCTCGCATCAAATTCCCGCTTTCTTCAGTAAATTGAAGATGAGAAAAAACCTGAGCCACGGATCATGGATTGAAACAAATGGGTGGAATTTTACAACCGCCTGTCGTGCAAGGCACTGAGAGGCCACTGGTGCCAAAAAGAAGGGCCGTTTGAAATGCGGCAACCTCATTGGTGGAAATTTGATAAACACCTGCAAAGAGAGACCACTTTCGTTTTTTGTTTCAGTTTGATTTTGATATAAACTTCTTTCAGGGATTACTTTGTCAATGTACATGTACACATGTATTGTGTCAACTTGTCAGCATTGTATTGTTGTAAAGGGAAAGATAAAAGAGGTAAGACTAGCCTAGTTTCTAATCCTGATATAGGAGTTTAAGTTTAGACTGAACAACTTCCATCGAGTTAACTTTTATCAACTCGCTTTCTTCTTAACTTTTAAGAGTGTTTCTAAGTTAACTTTTATCAACTTGCTTTCTTCGTAACTTCCAAGGGTGTTTCTAAGATCACTTTCATCGAATCAATTTCTCTGTTATATACAGTAACAAATTGTTCAAAGGTACATGTTTTTTTTTTATAAGCAAGTGTATGCCCCTTGGTCAGGCTCGAGTATGCTTAAGCTTTCAAAGCATCCAGACATAGAATATGCTTATTATATGCTTAAGAATTATCATGCTTTTGATTCACCCAACCAAATTTTTTAGTAAAATCTTTAAAATTTTGTTAATATTCGATTCAAAAAGCATTTAAATTTTTGAGCAGTGGAATGTGGCTAGCCGTGGAATGTCTTTTTTTACTTGACCACTTACAAACCTTTTTGAATAAAAAGAGATTGAATACTTGAAAAATATTTCAGGCTAGCGTATATGCTTATGTTATGCTTAGGAAATCTGCAAATCTGAGCCTTCATATGCTTATAAGCGTTATGCTTATAAAAAAAAAAACATGTAACTTTTATTTTTCTCGCTTTCTCCATAACTTTAAAAAAAAATATACACTGAATAACCGACAGGATTTTGAGTTTGACCAACTAACAGGATTTCATTTCTGTCGGACATGATGTCTGATTGACTAAAAATATTTATTTGCTGCCATGTTAAACCTTTGAACATACTCGTTGGTCAGTTTCCCTGTCTGCAATCAATCAAAACATCGATTTTCAGGGCTGATTCTAATTTTTCTACCAGGTAAAAAGCCAGATACTGTAGGTATTTTTCTCATTTGTCAACTACATAGTTTTTTTGTCTATTTTTCATGGTTCCACACAAAAGATTGGTGGTAAGACGAGACAAGCCAATTGATTTTCAAAATTAAAAAAAAGGTTGTTGCATGGTTTGTGTAAAAAAAGATAATAGGATAATATAGGAGGTAGGATTGGAGAGTTAAGGGAGAGTTAAAAAAGGAGAGATTGGTTATTTTTCATTAATAGTTTTTAATTTTAATTTTAAGTTTTTAATTGTAAATGTGTGATGTGTGAATAGAAAAAATTAAAAATTACAATATTAGATGACTGACTCTACTAAGGGTAGGGGGGGGGTCTTGGACTAGCGTCATTTTGACGTGGGAAATATTGATATGTAAGTGCCCCTTAAATATATACTTAAAATTTAGCACAGACATTATTCATTGAGAGAGCCATTTCAAGTTGAATGGCAACCAGTAAAGTGATGTAAAATGAGGTCATTTTTTGCCATAATTACCAGAAACTATTTTAAAGGTTTTATTTTTATTTTCCTCTTTCTGACCAAACTTGCTCCACATTCGTGTCGTCAATTCAATGTGAAAAAGCTTGTAAATTTAATTTGATGAAGGCTCAAATAATGAGAAGATATTTCTGATTTTGATTATCGACTACTGGGTTTCTATGAGGAAAATCATCAGAAATAGGGGGCTTATAATTAATTGTTAAATGAGTGTCCTCAACAAAAACAAATTCCCTTACACCGTCCTAATAAACTCTTTAACACAATTCTACAACTAGAACCTCCTTAATTCGAATGTCTCCTTCTTTAACTCGAACAATTTTGTAGTCTCTTGCGAGGTTATGCTTTTTGTGTCCCTAATTCAAATTCTTCATAAAAAGAGCTTTTCCTTCACCTTGGCATTCGAGAAACTCATCTGTACAAGCAGTTGATTATTAAAAAATACTAGAGAAATGCATTTTTTTTTACATTTCTAATGAGTTATGAGTTGAGTTCGCTGAGTTTTGATTTTTTGGCCTGTTTGATAAAAAAGAAAGACTTTCCTTGGTTTATGGGAGCACTCTTGATGAGCAATTTATCGTTTGTACAATAATTTCTACTCAAGATATAATAACGTGATAAGACTCATGCAAACCCCTTTCATTCATAGTTTTATGTAAAATCTGTCAAATTGTCATGAAATTCGTATAGTTACTCTTATTAAAAAACGTTATACTATCTTGTATATTTTCAATCAATCAGAAATGGAAGAAGGTAAAACAAACAAAATAAAATTCGAACGAAGATGTCCTGGTATTGGTGAGTTTTTAGCTTACACAAGTGTTGTAGTGGTTGCATGTGCCGTTATAGTACCTCTCGAATTGAAGTATGGTTATTCGTCAAGAGTATTTAATTCATTCCATATGCAGAGCACTAATGACGATAGTGTATTGCATACCTTGATCAACATTCTGGGGCTTTTCAAGAAGCCAGCTGCACAACAACCAAGTACTGGAGAAAGGATATTCACTAAAGAGGAAATCAGACAATATTCCGGTGAAGTCGAAGGGAAGCCGATCTATTTAGCATACTTAGGTGAGTTTTTTCATCGTACCTTCTATTTAAGATTGTATCGTCTTTCCTGCTATCAGTATCACATTCCAGTTACTTTAGGCGTACAAACTTTCGCGAGCAGAAACTTTTGCAAGGTCGAAAAATCGCGAAATCTACAAAATTTACTTTCGCGAATTTGAAAAAAAAAAATTTCGCAAGCATAAACTTTCGCGAATTAGGAATATTTTAAGTAGAAAATTCAAGTTTTCGGTGCATAAAACCAGTCTTTTGATCGTTCAAATGTACTCAATCCACAATTGATGGACCTTTGTGCATAATTTCTACAGTAGATTTTATCTTTGTTAACATCAAAGAGGAAAATTTGAGTAAATTTTCTATTCAGATTTTTTTTCGGGAGCATAAACTTTCGCGAATTGCCCTCTCAAGAATTTTCAAGGACATTTACTTTCGCGAAAAGGGCTAGAGTTTCTGCTCGTGAAAGTTTGTACGCCTAAAGACTAAAGTACCATTCCCACATACCAATGCCCACGATAATCTAACCTGGATATCCAAGCAGCAAATTTATTTCTTATTTTGATATTTCTGCTATTTACAGCTTGCCGATAATCATTTAACAATGATAAGGTGCTATTCTTTTAAAGAAACATATTCAATCTATTGTTTTGGGAATTTTTTATGGGAGGCTAGTACTGCAGTTAGCCTGGAGATCCATGCTATGATTTGTTATTCTATGTACTGATGACGAAATATACTAATACAATAATAACTGGTTTTGAGGTCAATATTTTACGTATTGACCGAGAAAACAGTTATATTATTGTGCTTATTAACTGGTGAACATTCTTTGTGTGTTTCTGGCCAAAAAAAATGCATTTTCCACTAATTTTCCATGATTTTTTCGTTTCTTTTTTACCCAATATTTTCTTTGATTTATTCTGACGTCACTTTCTTATGAGAAGTCATTGCATTTAAGAAGTCATTTTTTAAATCATGTTCAAACTGACGAAACTTTTCTATAAAACAAATTTCCCTTTTCAAAATCATCGTCAGTTTGACCAAAGCACTGAAGTGGTCTTTACCTGTCTTTACCGTATTATATTGACCGCTAGAGAACCAATCAAAATAGCGCATTTTCTTGTATTGACCGGCTTTTACTTCAACCACTTAATAAAGCATGGTATGGGCTGAGAGTTTGAATTTCCCAGATCCTAATAACGGTTGAATTCGAATTTCCCACTGTAAATATTTTGAGGCAGATATGTGCTTCACAGGTCATACCCGTCCTGTATACATCAGATTATAAAAATACAGGACGGTTCTCCTGTCTAGTACTGCAGTATGTAGCGGATATTGAAATCTCCTCGTGACTTTTGTATTCAGGAAAAGTTTATGACGTCACCACTGGTAAACAACATTACGGTAAAGATGGTGCATATCATTTCTTTGCTGGCAAAGATGCTTCTAGAGCTTACGTCTCTGGTCAGTTCAACGATGAAGGGTTGATTGACGACATTACTGGACTACCAGCTGGTCAATATTCGGGCTTGAAGGGTTGGACTGATACTTTCGAAAACAAATACCCTTTTGTTGGTAAATTAGAAGGTTTCTTTTACGATTCGAATGGCAATGAAAAAGAAGGAATAGCTATTTATCGGCAAGGTTTAATTGAAGCATCGAAATTCGAAGCCGAGGAAAAAGACGATGAGAAAAAGTTTCCAGGATGTAATTCAAGATATACGCCACAAACGGGTCATGAAATTTGGTGTTCTACTAACAGGTTTGCAAATCTACTTCAATCTTTTATCGATTATTCTTTAAAACACCTCTCATAAACACATGGAATCCCTATTGAAGAAAGAGAAAAGACGCTAAGAAATTTCCTGCGTTCAAATGCTGCCACCAGTACCCACGACACTTTTAGCCTTCTCTCTATCAAACCTATATTTTAAGGGATGTCAGACAAGCTTAATACCCCTTGGAAGTACCCTTAGTTATATATTTTTTAAATGGTTTATTTAATGGGCTCTTCCAGAAAATGTCCGTAAATGGGGGTGGAGGATATATTGTCCAGGGGGGGGGGGGTAGCGAAAAATCATCAAAATTTTCCTTGTCCGGGGGTAAATTTGCTCTGTCCGGGGGCCAAAAGTCACTTTATCCGGGGAGGGGTGGGGATAAATCACTGAAAATTGTTATATCCTCCACGCCCCATATTCAAATTATTTTCTGGAAAAACCCAATATACGTAAATCTTTTTTCTCCCCAAGCCACTAAATCATGATTGACACACCCAAACAACACCAAAATTTTAATTTTATTAAACAATCAATAATAATAAAATCAAAATTTCGATGATGTTTATTTGTTTGAATTTGATGATTTCTTTCTCCGTTTTAGTGGGGCTGTCGATCGTGATTGGACAGGATATCCCCGAAAGTTTTTCAAACCTGGTCGAACGAATTTCCGTTGCGCGTGTGTTCCAAAGGCTCTACTATCTGACCCTCGTTTCAAAGAATTTGATGGTTGTCCTACAGACTTTGTAAAATGTAAGCTGGTCCAGTAATGATACTTGATATGATACTTTTGAAAAACTGATTCTTCATTGGTAGAAAATTCGTCGGTAAAAAAGTATTTAGATAGATTTTGTTTTAAACTGTATGAGGTTAAAGGCTTGGGAACACGAGAAGTTTTTTTTTGCGTTGGTGCAATGCAACATGCTCTATCCCACCAACCTTAAACGCTTTCTCGTGTCTCCATCCCAATTTTTCTTTTAATAACATTTTGTGCTCCTCTCACTTTTGTCCCTGGGACAAAATCAGCGTATCTTTTGGGTATTTCCCTCACTTTTTGTCCCATAAAACAAAAAAGGAAACCATGGGATATGCATTTTTTTTCTTGTGTTGGTGGGATGGAGCATGTTGCATTGAAGCAACGCGAAAAAAACTTCTCGTGTCCCCAAGCCTTAAGTTTATTTATATCAATCTTTTTTAAGTGATTGTATATATATTTCAGCACAATGTATTCTGTCTTTGTACTCTTGCTTGTTTATGGTGATTTTTATACATTATAGAATACATTATAGGTAATTTTTACGAGTTACGCAAATTTAATTAAATTGTTGTGTAGATTTGTAAATTCCGATTATTTCTATTTAGTAAAACTTAGGACTTAGGTAGGACTTTTTGAAAATATTGACACGATTTCAGATTTTAGTATTAATTTCTTAAGTGTGATTAATTACGTGCTTCTCGTACCTTTGTGCCTTTTTGGGTCCCGAAAAAAATCTCTTGGGATCCCGAAAAAAAATCCCCTGGTTCCAGAAAAGTCTACTTGGTCTCGGAAAATTAGCCATTTTGGCTGAATTCCAGAATCCCGAAAATTGAAAAAACAATAATAAATAGCACCGTCACACCGGTTTGAAGAGGTTAAAATTTCGGAATATGACAAAAAATGAGGTTAATCACCGTCACCGTCTGATTTTAATACACCATTTTCCCGTCTCTTTTTTCGTCAAATCCGCCCGTACAAAAAAGAGCCGATCCCGTCTCACCGTGAAAGTACAAATCCCCCTTTAAGATCCTCAACCCTCCGATTTTTTTCGATTATTATATGGAGGGAGAATAGAGTTGGGTTGTTACAGCGAGAAGAAATCCATATTAATTTGATAGAGTTTAATATGATTATTTCTATGATATATCTATCGTCTATGAATAAACGTCCACTATGCGAAATTTTCTACTCTGGGTCGTCTTGTCTTTAAGAACAAGTAAAATTTTTAAGAAAGTTCAGTTGTCCTTTTTTGTTTTGCACTTTGAGCATAAATCTTTTTCTTAAGTTTTTCTTATTGCTAGGGAAAGAGTGAGGTATTTTAGATTTTAATGCTCTTTTTTACTAATTTCAACCTTTTTATCTGCTTAGAATCTAGTCATTCCGTCTGACCCTCAGCGTTGTTTTTGAATGGTTCTTAATTCTTGGCATATTAATTGAGCCTCATTGCTCTTATAAAACTAGCAAGTAGCTGTCGCTATGAATGCCCCGCCGATAGCAGATATAGCCCAGAGGAACTTTGCTCGGTGTTACTAGAGCTGTTTAAAGTTAAGAAACACGAGCCGATGCGGTTAAAATCTCCTCAATAATACATGGTATGAACCCCCCCCCCCCAGCCCGCAGGGGGGGGGGCTACAACCAAAATCTTCCTGAAAAAGGCTGGGGCTGGATTTTTTTTTAATTTCAGGGGGTACCTATGATCTCTGGGGTATCTAACTTTTATGCAGTAAGGTCTGGGGGCTTGGGAACTATATTTTATCTTGCTTTTATCTAACTATCATTATTCTTTTTAATTGTAAAAATATACAATTTTTTCATTTCTTGACATATACTCAAGTCACAGGGGGTACCAATCACAGGGGGTACCTACTAACGTCTGTTGTTTGGGGGTACCTAAAATTCAGGGGGTACCTATTTTCTTAGGGGGTACCTAAACCCCTGGTCCATGCCATGTAATATCCATACGTAACGAAAGTGTCAATCCAAAAAAAAAACATGTTAAATCTACACTTTCTGATGCAAAGTGACCTGAATTAAAACCATTACAGGTTTCGCAACATGTTAAGAACTAGAATGATATCAAAGTTGATTTTCTTCAATCACCAGATAAAAATCACTTTTGAAAACCCAAACATAAGAATGTGTACTGTGAAACTGAAAGTGCTTCCCTTCCATAAAGAATACATAATGCAGATTAAAGGTGAATTCCAAAATGAAATTGAATACAATTTCATTCATTTGATTTGAAATTTAAAAAGTAAGTAACTTTGGACTGGTGGCATACTGTAGATATAATCTATTTGTATCAAAGGTTACTGAAAATTATCTGAAACACTTTAACAATGTTTATACGTGTTTCTGCAAAAAGTTTTCAGTTAGCTTGAATAAAATTTCTTCATGGTTACTTAAAGATATAAATTTGATAGTTGCTCTCAAAATTGGCAATTGGCAGTTGAATCAGATAATTTTAATAAAGGTATTAATCTTCAGGGATTAAATTTCCCGGATTTCACAGCCTTTGTTCTTATTTACAAAAGACCATAAAATAAAATCCTAAGAAAATCTGAAAAGGGGCCTTCAGCGAAAATTAGTCACCATGAAAATATTAAAACATCATCTAATCCGCCAGTGTACACAATTTTTTTCTATCGCTGTAATCCACTTCCACTTCCCTGGCAAGCAAGAAAGCGGAGATTCTTCAACGAAATGACTGTTATTTCAGACACCGTGTCCCGTTGTAACCACCGTCAACATGGTTAAAAACTTTTCACTTCACAGGTAAGTACAACATTGTGTTTGTATTTTATTGGACGTCTGGTTCTAAAAAGTCAAAAAGTTTGTTCAGTTTTGATTTGAGCAAAGTACGCTCCTACGTTTAACATCAACACGGTACAGTGTGCAGCGGTGGTATTAGTAGAGACAGTGTTCGAGTCTGTTCATAATATGTGACAAAACAATTCAAATTGAAATTACTCCAATAGCGTGTGTAATAATAAGCTTTTCTTAGAAGCTTGAAATGTTTTGTCCCAGTCTGGAATTTAGGTAACTAGGGGTGAAAATCTTCGGCGTACATACATACACATCGAAGTACCGTTCTGGCACAGTGGCATAAACAGCATTTTCAAAGTTTGCTAAAGCTTCAATATTGGCGTAAAGAATTATTCACAAAATAGTAGGTATCGAATACTCCATAATCCAACGTTTTTTCGGCTTTTGTTCCGCTTCTGTTTACATTTTTCTGCTCGCTGCTCCCCATGCTCAACCATTTTTTAGCTGGTAACACTGTGCTTCAAAAGTCCACGAGAATTAATCATATCAGTTTCAGTTCATGTTAGTCATAGTACCGTGAAAAAGGGTAACTTGCATCAGTGGGGGCTAACATGCATATACCCCAATTCACAGACTTGTCTGGTCATGGTTTTCTCACCTTGTAATATGAAAATCAAATTTAAGAAAACATGTAAATAATTGAGGAAAGATAATTATAATTACCATGAATTGCGTTTCCCAAATGACCTCACTTTTACACGCTTCATAATCTGACATCTTTGTTATTTAGAATTTTCAAAATAATAAGTCGCGATTACGTCATTAGTCCAAAATATGATTGGCTGATAGATGTGAGCCTGGTTTCCCCATCCACTCGGTAAAATATTCACCACCCTTCAGCCACCCTTGAGAGACAGGGGCGGCAAAAAAAAGTAAGTACGCAACCTTATGGAAACCACCCCATTTTGACATTTTTTTTAAACAAGTGGCGAAAACGGGGGAGAGTGTGCAGAGAAGAGCAGGCAAAAGACATTTACAATCACGCTCTTCGAAGCTTGTGACATGTTGTCGTGGGAAAAGAAAAGTGATTCTGATTAAAGGTACGTTTTTCTATTGTCAAGTAATTTTGTCATAATGTTTCCATGTCAACACTTTGAAGAGAAGTAATACTGCTCTAGTTGGTCTGTTAATTGGGGTATATGCATGTTAGCCTCCACTGATGCAAGTTACCCTTTTTCACGGTATATTCTCATTGGCATGTCTCACTCACTAAACCTTCTGTATGAAACTCAATGTTGGTACCAGTTTTTGGCACGTTTTGGCGCAAGGCTTACTCTTTGAAAAATTACTTTCTGCAATATCCATATAGGGTATATACTGGGTTTTGTCGATTTCTACCAAAAATTTCAATTTAATTTCCTTCAAAATGAAGTCACTATATAGGTAGACAGTATGAATTCGGTATGAATTAACAGTCAATTTCCCTTTTGTCTACGCCTTTATAATATCAGTAGGGTTTCGGTAGAGCAGCGTATTGACTGTGTGTGTGTAAAACACACTGTCATTGAAGATGTCATCCATTCTATTCTGACAATCATATAAGGTTTGATCCAATATCAGTAGTTTGATAGTTATTCATTCAGTAGCAAACAATGTCCCTCAACTAAATCCAGTTTTAGCAACTACGTTAAAAAGATTTTAACCAAGCAAAAATCTTGTGTGCTGTTTGTTGTTTGTGAAACCTTAAAAAGCTGTGTAGACTGGCAGTGCAGACGGGACTTTCGATTTCTCGGTTTCACAGGCGCTCTGTGTAAAATGCACGAAAGTTAAAAAAATATCACGAAAAAAATCTGAAGAAACAACATGAATATTTTTCTGGCGAGCAAGTCCGCTACGTGAAGCAACAAAAGCCCCTGCGGGGCAATTA
>NW_027104325.1:491420-510937 GCF_902728285.1 Clytia hemisphaerica | reverse complement strand
AATCAAACCAGAGCAACTCCAAGATTAGCTTGGTCTGGTTCCTGAAACACCAGAAGTACTTGGACTTGGATACGACATTGAAGTTTACACAAATAATTGAAGACCCATCAAAAATACCTTCACAAGATATGTTAAGGCTTACCTCGATGTAAAATTTGTCTTAACAAAAAATTTTTGAAATAAATAAAAATACCCTATATAGAAACCAATACTGGATATTCTATATTGGACATTCAAAAAGTATGAAAGCGCGAAAATGGCAAATTTTTGACTCCCCCTCCCCTTGTACGCTTTCGTACGCTTTATGTGTACCCCCCCCCTTCAGCGTCCGTACGCTTTTAGTACTACAACCCCTAACCAAGTCGAAACTTGAAACTCTTTAACAGTAGAATAAGTAGGTATCCAATTGGATGAAAAAAGTCTCAAGAAATTAAAAAAATCTATAAGATGAACAAAAATACCAAAGGAGAAATGAAAAATAACAATCGCAAAAACAATTTTTTGATGTGAAAATATTGCGTTTTTCTCTCAAAAAAGACAGTTTAGGAAACATTACGAGCGTACGCACTTCTCCTCAAGGACCCCCCCTCATACGCTTTCATACGCTTTTGGGAGTACCCCCCCCTCCCCCCTCTCGAGCGTACATACTTTTTGAATGGTCCCTATGGGAATAAAATCATCCTAATAAATTCTTTAGATACCTTAAGTGGATAAATTTTGGCGTGGATTTAATTTGGCGATTGGCCAAAATACGATTTTGGCAGGGATTAATTTGGCGATAGATCATTTCTTAAAATTGGCGAGGATTAATTTGGCGAATTGGAAAATTTTTCACTGAATGGGTGAAATTACTCAAAATATACTAAAACGTTTTGATTTTTTCACATAATTCTCTTTTTTGTTAAATTGGCGGGGTTTACTTGGCGAATTGCCTTTGGAAATTTTGGCGAGGATTATTGGCGAATTTTGGCTAATTCGCCAAATTTAATCCCCGCCCCCTTATCCACTTAAGGTTGTTTTAAAAATAGCAAAAAAAATAAGAAACTGAAACTCTAAAACATAGAAACCGTCTCTCCTAGGGCTTGGCAAAGCAAGGGTCATACTTATGATATCAATATAAACAGAAAAGTAGGGTAGATGAATTTAAAAACAAAAATACGCAACGTTTCAGTGTGATTAAAATTGCCCATTTTTTTAGACAAAACTTCATCAATCGTCCTGTGTAAGTTAAAACAAATCTCAACATTGTCATTAACAAATCTCAACAACTTTTGTAAAAAAATCTCACTTTTTTTATCAGTCATTTGCAACCTATTCATTAACATCAACTATTTCAAATTGTCTATTTTCAATAGTTGACACAATGTCCCACACTTGGCATACGAAAAAATGTTACTATAGCCTCCTGGACATATTCCCATACAAAAAATTAAGAGATCCGTTTTCATCATAGGTATCCCAACTGTAGCACCTCTGGATCAAACATAATTTCATTGACCTTGATATCTAAAACCATAAGTTACTGTTTGATTTTGCAAAAGTGAAGTGACTGAATGCTCTGCCATGTCTTGCAAAGCCCATTGGTTGGAATAACATTACCATCATTGTTCACATACTTAAGAAATTGACCTTCAATGAATCTTTCCACCGTGATATCTCTTTGTTTCCATTATGTTCCAAGCATCAGATTATTGTACTCCATACAGAGATACTCATTGGGCAATTCGTTTTTCATCTGAGCTGCAAAATTTGAAGCAAGTGCATTTAATTGTACAGACTTTTGGGCGGGGCATGGCATTTGGGTTTCTTCCAGTCTGTAAAGATTTTTCAACGATTCAGCAGTGTATTTCTAAGTACATATTCTTACCGTCAATGGTTATGTTTTGGCTCGGATGCGTGACGAAACCTCCGGATGCAAATGGTGTCTCTTCTACCTTAAATTTTACTACAGTTGGCTTGGACCATCCACTGTTTGTTATTTCAAAGTCACTTAATTCAACATTCAAGAATGAAGAATTTATTTTAATTATTGGCTTTCCTAATTTCAACATGGAGGATACCCCAAGACTTTTAGGTGGTGCCACCATTTTTGATTTTAAAATTTTAGGTGGTGGTGCACTTTTCAATATTTTCGGCAATTTAGTGCTGGTAGAGAAGTTGTGAGAGGGGCCAATCATCTTGTTAGTAGTAGATTGAGTAGTAGTGGTAGTGCTATGGCGAGTACTTTCATATTCATTATTTCCATTGCGGCAGGTACAAAATGCATAAAACAATGCATATTGCATAATGCATAATAGTAATGTGTAATTTGCAGAACGCTTTTATATTTTCTAAAACTCTCCTTTGTAGAGGCTAAAACAAAACATTCGAATCATAACAACAAAGGGTTTTCCGTCAGCATGAATAATAAGAAGATGCAACAGATCAGAAAGGTTTTCCCCTCAGAAAGACTTTCCCCTTTCTTCTTTCTCAAAAAAAAAAGGTAAACATATAAACATTCGAATGTACATATATTTGCAGTCTATTTTCTTTGATCTAGCTTTCGCATGACGCTCTTTAATTTATATTGGCTTATCTAACAAAAAACATGTTTAATGCTTTGTAAGAAGGAAAACCCGTTGAAATTTATTAGTAATTGTTCGAAAAGATCTCTGAGAAAACCCAGAATAAAGAACTTGCTACAAAATTTATATTTCTGAGTGAGAAAAGTAATATACGGATGAGATATTTTCGTGTTTTTTCTACACTATACTACATTCTGTAAAATACAACTATGAAAATCAAAATGGCGACAAGCATTTTCAGTGGTTCATGGATTCTCTTCATCATCTAAAATTCAAATTTACAGCTTCCTACCCTTTATTTTCTGGTAGAAAATGGTATATTGGTTTTGTTGAAAGTATTATCTTTCAAATTCTCTTTATTATAGCCTCTAAAATTGACATTTTTCAAATATTATGCATTATGCATTATGCAATATGCATTATGTTTTATGCATTTTGGACCTCCCGATTTCCATTGGCATTGGATCGGTCTTGGATTTTTATGAACCTGACATGGGCAAGTTTTTCCTCTAAATGGCTCAACTTTTCACACGACGGACCAAGATCAGATGTTAAAAGATCACATGTCATACCAGGTGGCAAGACTTTTTCAGACTTGTGTCTGAAATGTTTATTACATGCCTCTTTGATGGTTTCTAATGTAATCTCATCGAATTCAAAGTTGACGTACTCTTGAGATGTTAATCTTGGATATTTCTTGAGAGCACCTGCTGGGTCTGTGGCATGTAATATGCATTTAAATTCACCATGTTTTAAAATAGTCTCTTCAAGTGGAATAATAATCGCAGCTGGTGTTGTTTTATCCTTGCTTGATTTGCCATTTCTCGAGGTTCGCTTCACCTTCACTTTCCCTGCATGCTCTTTCCAATCTGTTTTCTTATCAAAAGTTTCTTGCTTCCTTTTAGACATTTTCAATCAACAGCTTTTTCTTTTGTCTTTGAATGACTAGAATTTTGTTTTGTGTAAAATAAATTTTCTTTTCATTCCGCGCTTATTTTTCTTCTTCACAATCCCATTAACAACCATCGTCAATAAAAGTCATTACCTGAAAGAGCAGTTGGCAGTCATCCAGCAGAAAGACATTTTTGGCGGCTCTCGGCCACAACGGATTTTTTTCTCATTTTTATTTCAATTTTGTTTTGAAAAAAGAAATTATTTTTTTTGGCAGTTCTCGGCCTAGAGAAGCATTTTATTTTGAATTAAAAAAGCATTTTTATATCTAAAGTGCATTTTATATTCATTTTTATTTTTAATTATCATAATTTTTTGGATGGCAGCTCTCGGCCACCATACACCACTTGGAACTAGTCTGTCTTTCCAATCCACTCTCCCGCGACAATTTCTATTTTTTATAAGAACTCTTTATTATAAGCACCATTCCCGCGTTCCTGTGTCCAAGGAAAGACAGACGCTTGCTAGTCTACAATTTGAGCGGATAAAGATCATGGTCAACCTGAGCAGATTCTCTTATGGAGTCATGTCCCTAAGAGGGAATACGCGGTTTTCTTTAGAGCTTACAAAACCCCTCATGAATTTCCCTGTCTAAGTCTAATTCATATCTTAACATCGTATCTTACCACATCCCTGTTTACTTTCAGAAGCAGCCAACGAGCCCATTTCCCCGAAATATCTGTTTCCCTTTTCCAGGAGAGAGCCTTTTTTGAAAAATGGGGAAACAGATCCAATTTTCTAGGAAAGACCTTTTCCTTAAAACTATCTGTTTCCCCGCTCCAGCTGATGACGTCATCAGAGAGAAACAGATCAATATTTCTAGGAGATGACATAATAAATTGGGAAACAGATATCTGTTTCCAAAAAAGATGATATTGCATTGGAAACAGATTGAACTTTATGGGGGAAACAGATGAAAATTTCCAGGAGAGGGGAACAGATATCCTATTTGGGAAAACAGATCAAAATTTTAATTCTGAAATATTCGGCCAACAGATCAAATTTTCCAGGAAGGCTATGTCTGGGAAACAGATATTTAAAAAAGGTCCTCGTTGGATGCTTTCGTACTTTGCATCTTATTAACACTCTACTATTGTCTCAGTTTCAATCAAAATATTTGATGCAACCCAGTTCCATTTGTCTAAAGATTTATCCCATTTTGCTCCTGTCGAAGTTACCTCAATACTTCTATATTACACTCTAAAGACCCCTGTTTAAGTCTGCCTCATAACCCTTCTCCAATTTTACCTCTACAAACATCCCTGTCTCGGTTTACTTACTTCAATAGAAAAATAATAATTTTTGCGTTTACCTTGTATCATAAAAATATCCTTGTCTTTGTTTACCAATGGTTTACACTTTTTTTTTTTATAAGAACAATTTTATAAGAACAATGAGGCTCAAAAATGCCAAAAAATAAGAACAATTTAAGAACAATCCTGAGCCTGGAGTTGCTGAGTTTTAGGTAAAATAAGGGCCAAATTAATGAAATTAGGGTTCAAACCCAAAAATACCCCCAAATTTGCCCTAAAAATAAGAACAGGATAAGAACAATTTGAGGCTCGAAGTGCCAAAAAAATAAGAACAGCCGAGCCTCAACAAAAATTTACTGGTTCTTATAAAAAAAAAAGTGTATTGACTTGACAATGCTACTGTGTCGAGTAGCAGAATTTGAGAGCGTCAACTGTACACTCAAACGCTGGTAAAACTTTGCTCGTTTATAAGAGGAACCTCTGAAACTTTAATTCTATTCTCTTCATTCTCCTCTTTGTCAGAACCCAACACTCTAGGTATATGACAAACACTAATGTTTAACAGAGGGCTTCATTTTTGAAACCCGTCTTGAAGATAAAGTTTGAAGAAAACAGTTCGGAAAATACCGAAATACCAAAGTTTTACAAGTAAATACCGAAATACCGAAGCATTTTTTGGCAATTTACCGTCACCGGCAGCATTTCAAATACCGGAATACCGTTTTTTTTTCTTAAAATACCGAAATACCGGACAGAAAAAAGGCCGATACCATGTCACCTTAAACCTCGAAACACCCCTCTTTGAAAGGCTAATAAAGTGTGTTGCCCCATTGTTGTTCCATATCAATACCAAAGTTTGATATTGGTTGATCGACAAAAGGCTGTTTTTTGTCGTTTTTTACTACTTTATAGAGTCAACCAGCAATAAACTTTTTTTGATATCTTTTGATTGAATGAATATTTTGAAAGATTTTTTCACAGTGATGATGATCTAGGATTGAAGAATCACTCCTGTGAAAATTTTCTACAAGAACTTTACTTTTTTCTTCTTCTAAAAAATTATTTTCATTTTTCATTTTTTTTCCAAATATTTTACTTGATAATATTCCACTCACAATTATCTTTTTAATGCACAGAACCACTATCTAATTCGAATTTTATCAAAAGATATAGCCATTTTTGTTTCAGCTGCAAATTATTTTGAGGCAGACTTTAAATTCGTAACACATAAGCTCCAAAAAACATTAGTCTTCTTTATAAGGAATATAATCAAAAGGAGTCTCGAATCTTTTTGGAGCCTTTGAACCTTCATTGTAAAATCAAATTGATTAAGAAAAGATAAGTCGATTTTAGTTTAGATTTCTAATTGTTATCAAACATACAGTGTGTTTCCTATTCACAAAAGGAAATGTAATTATAAAGGAATAGCCGTTGACGTTGACGTCTGATCTTCACAAACAATTTCCATGGTGATCATATCCCTTGAGACATTAAATAGTTTTTTAATAAAATCCACCGGGAGTTAATCATTTCAAAACGAGGCAAGTGATGTTCGTGACTCGGTTCGTGACGCAATTTATGAAAAGCTCTATTATATAGATGTATACGAGGTCAGCGTAAGCAACTTTTCGTTCGAAGACGGTAATTATTTTGACCAGTTGAGTAACACGTTTTTTTTATATAAGGAACCTTAATTTGGCTCCATACCTGGAGTTCCTTATTTTTCCAGAGAATTTCAGTCTCAAATTTCCTTATCCAGTTCTTTATTTACTTAGCTGCTAAGATAAGATTTGTTAATTATGTAACTCATGTATAATTATTATAACAATGGACTAATTAGTACAGAAAAGACGTTTATTGAGATTGAATGTTGTTTTGTCAATATTTTGTCATCTTTTTTGTTTAGGGTTTTGGTAGTTTTGTAAATGTAAACGCGTGCAAGTTCAAGTTTAACTCTCTGTTCCTTGGACTTGTTTTTTTATTCTCAGCCTGAGCAATTCCTTAACAACTTCTTCTTTTTCAGACCATTTTCAGACTAAAATTCCTTATAAACGTGTTCCTTATAAAACAAGACGTGTACAAGCCCAGCTGGCGCACAACGTTGTTTTAACGTCCATCTAATGTTCACAACGTCCATATAACGTTAGATGAACATTGAAACAACGTCTTGTGCCAGCTGGGAGTACAAGATATCTGTCTTTTCATCAAGAGGGGGGTTAATAAAAAATGAACAAACCAATGACTTATTATGATTTCTGTCTAGAATGACAAAACCCGGTTGATAATCGCCTTTTATTTTTTGTTTTTCAGTTTTCAAGACATTTTACTCTCGCTTGTGATTTACTGGTACACGAACTGAAAAGCGAGTTACGTGTCGTTATACGCAAGATCTTCTTGAGGTTTGGTCAAGTACACTCGGTTAGCTAATAACAAAGAGATTGAAATAAAGATTGCTGTGTCTGGTTTGTATTGCTTTTTTACATATTTCACCTGTGGTATATTTGCTTTGGCTCCAACTATCATTGATGTTGATAATCTTTTTGAATCTATGGGTAATTTGATGATTGAATTCGATTCTATCCATCCAAATACTCATGCTTTCAATTATTGTTGATAAATATAAAGGAAGCTTTTCATGGACTTGACTTTGTTTGTTATACAGGGTGTCCCTAATTAAAGTATCGAGTTTGGACATGCGATTGAGTAGAAAAGTTTGTGTGTGTTATCGCTAAAATATAAAAACGTTCTCCATCACACAGGCTTATTACAAAAGGTAGTTACAACGTATAAATTAATCGTAATGACAAAGAAAAAAGAGGGAGAGCTTAAAATACAATTTTGTGAACACGCACATAAAACTTTCTACTCATAGTTGTGTTTCGACTCGATACTTTAATTAGGGACACCCTGTAATGGAAACAATGCAAAATATAGATTATCTTTCCCTCTTCTTGGT
Source organism: Clytia hemisphaerica (assembly GCF_902728285.1). Taxonomy (NCBI): domain Eukaryota; kingdom Metazoa; phylum Cnidaria; class Hydrozoa; order Leptothecata; family Clytiidae; genus Clytia; species Clytia hemisphaerica. Next base: position 503,213 of record NW_027104325.1, on the reverse strand, counting down.
GGTTAAAACTCCTACGCAAGTCAAAAGCTCATTTAATTTTACTCCTACAAACTACACATGACAATTATAATACAATTCTTTGATGATTGATAATGATTAGTGAAAGGTTCAAATTATGAAACACAAGAATTACGCAAAATGGATATAATTAATAGTTTTTTCCTCGAAAATTTAAATGAATTTCTGTTAACATTTTTAAAAATAGATTTAGTAATTTTTGCCTTACGTTTCGTTTGATTTGAGGTCTCTGTGAAAACTCTGAGATGTAAAATATAATCGATTCCCTTGTCCACATTTTATCGCTCAAGAATTTATTAATGTTCTTCGCTTTTTTTTAGGTATTTCTCCTTGAACATGAAAAAGTTTGAAAAAAGGATTCAGTTAACAACGAAATACCGAGTGATTGCAAGTCGTAAGATGACGTTAATTTAGCTAATGGAAAATTGAATTAATGATTTTGCCCGCATAGGAAACAAAAATTTTTTTTTTAGTTTTTAAAAGACTACGTACGTATCCTTTATATGGTAAAATTAGAAGGGAAATCTGTCTATCAGGAAGAAATATTCTTTTTTTAGGAATCAGCAATTTTTTTCAGGTTTTGGCTTAGTTGTTCTTATTCTTTTGACATTTTATCCTCAAATTATTCTTATCCTGCTCTTATTTAGTACAACATTGAGTAATTTTAGTCTTTGTACCTTATTTTAACTACTTTGATCCTCAATTTGCAAACTTCAGCTTTCGGTCTCAAATTAGTCTTGAAAAGCATGCTATGATTTCTTCTTTTATATACTTATGGTGAAATCTGTCTCACAGCTCGAACGCGTCCTGTATGTAACGGATTCCACGGCACACAACGTTGTTTCAACGCTTATTTAACATTCACAACGCCCATATAACCTTAGATGAACGTTGAAACAACGTTGTATGTCAGCTGGGATTAGTATTGAAATAAAACACATTAACTTCATTCGACAGTAGTATATGTATCGGATTATAAAATTACAGGAGGGGTCTCTTGTTTACTTGGAGCCTCGTTGCATGTTCTAATAAAAATGAGTTTATTAACAGTATAGTAAGTATTATCAATTTAGCACAAGCTAAAGGGTTTTTTTGACTCTAGTTAAATCAAGCACATAACTGTAATTTGCTCTTTTCGATAATAAATTTTTAACTACACATTTTTACCTCATTTTTCTATGCTATGGACGTCATTTTTAACGAACAACTTGGTTATGAGAAACAAAAATCAAAACCAACCGCTAATGAGCCTCTCAAATTAATTGGTATAGCGAGCGAAAGAAACTTAATTTAAAAATTCTCGTTAACGAATACCTAAAATTCATGATACGTGGCAACGGACTCAACAGCTGATTGGTTGTAAGTGATGTAAATGCAAATTCATTCAATACGTCACTTGCAACTAATTAGTTGCTTGGTCCGTGGAAGACATTACATTACTGCATATCATGAATCTTATAGGCCCCGTGTCGTCCTTTAAAATTAAGTGACGTTCTATTTTCGCACATGATATATTCATTATATGCACCATTGCAATGTCTTCTGACAATATTTATCATGAACCCAACAGCTGATTGGTTGTAAGTGACGAAAAACCAGTCAATACGTAACTTTCAACCAATCAGCTGTTGATTCCGTGTAAGACATTACAATGCTGCATATCATGAATACTAGGCCCCGTGTCGTCCTTTAAAATTAAGTGACGTTCTATTTTCGCACATTATATATTCATGATATGCACCATTACAATGTCTTTTGACAATTTATTATGAACCCAACAGCTGATTGGTTGTAAGTGACGAAAAACCAGTCAATACGTAACTTTCAACCAATCAGCTGTTGATTCCGTGGAAGACATTACAATGCTGCATATCATGAATCTTATAGGCTCCGTGTCGTCCTTTAAAATTAAGTGACGTTCTATTTTAGCACATGATGTTTACTTTGGTTGATGATCATGTCTCGATTGATTCTTCCAAGCTTGGCCTCATTTGAAAGGCGAATACTATATGATTAGATAGTATTAGTTATTGAGAAAACGAACAACTTGGTTATAAAAAAGACAAAAAAATCAAAACCAACCGCTAATAATGAGCTACTCAAATTAATTGGTATAGCGAAAGAAACTAAATTCAGAAATCTCGTTAACAAATACCTTTCCAAATCCCATTGCCAAATACTTTTCTATAATTACGAAATTCTATGAAAAATCTCTTGGAAATCTGTAGTATAAATACGTTTAAATTGGCGTGGTAAAATTAATTGAAAGATCTCTAATCAGCAGTGTCATTGCTCTTGGATTTTGACAGAAGTCAGGCGATTTTTCTTCAATCTAACTATCATGATATCTTATGTTTTAGCTGTTTTTGGACTTACAGGTAAAATTTATTTCAAGTTATATACACGTTTTGTTATAATAACATCCAAAAGCATTCGAGTAATATCAACTTTTTTAGTTTTAAGCCTAAAAATGTCTTAGAATGTTCTTTTTTTCACCATTTGTCAGTTTTTAAGCGATTTCCTAAGGAATTTGATGTTTAAGAGTCCATTAAGACTTAAAATATTCTTAAGTTGTTCTTATATAGTTTCCTCTTATAAAAAACGTGTAGTCTTTGATTTGAAAACTGCTTGTTTGAAACATCTTCACTTTTTCACATCACCTTGCTGGCACAACGTTTTTTCGACGTTTATCTAACGTTGCCAACGTCCATATAACGTTAGATGAACACGTTGAAACAACGTTTTGTGCCTGCTGGGTAACAACTCTTAAGTTAGTTCAAGAAGAATGATTGTCCGTTCAATGTGATACATTGCTCTTGGAGGAGTATGATAAAAAGGAATACCTGGCTGGAACGATTATTTTGAGCGGATCATTTTAAGGCTTTTATTTAAAAAAAATGAAGATGAATTTTTTTCTACTGGACTAAAACTGAATTTGAGGAGGATGTGGAGGAGTGTAATTCTTTTGTCCCAAGAAATATATAAAAAAATCTAAATAAACAAACATACTCAAATTTGAAAAGTGTAAATTCAAGTTCGTAGCATTTTTGTCATTCCGGTATTTTAAAGCCTGCAAAGCCTTTTATTGTTCTCAACTTGTTCTTAAAATGTTTTGGCTATCGAAGCCTGTTCTTATATAGTTAGGTCTTATAAAAAACGTGTATCGTTCTAACTAGGTATTACTTTCCTTTTATTTTTCCTGTGAAGAGCAATGTACCAAAAAGTGTCAATTTTTTTGGATTCAATTTTTTTGGATTGAAACTGGTAAATTTCAAGAAAAACATCATTACTCTTTGGTTCGATATCATGAAAAGTGCACCTGTTCATACTTTTTTAACACCCCCTTCTCACAGACCCGGTAGAATTTTTTCAGCCAGTGGGAGTAAAAATAACGGATTAAAACTCGTTGGGGATCGATATTCCCTTATTTTTTAAGACCGGGGATTTAAATTCTTTTGTTTTCAAGTCAGAAAATTCAGTGGGGATGGTAAAAATAACATAATATTTTGCGGTGAGGATAGGTTTATTTGATTATTTTTAGTGGGGACGAAAATTGGGGTATAATTTTCCAGCGGGGACGATATTTTGGCCAATTTTTCCAGTGGGTCTGTGAGAAGGGGGTGTTTTTTATGAGCCAATAAATTTTGGCTGAGGCTCGACTGCTCTTATTTTTTCGTGATTCCCAGACTTAAATGCTCTGAAATGTCATTGAAAAATTAGATTAGTTTGCTAGATTGTTTTTAATTCGTTTATAAATTTATTTTGACCAAAATTGAGGCCTCATATTCTTATAAAAGATTGTATATTTCAAATTATTTTAGTGGTAACTGGAGTCTCAACAACAACAACAGTCAACCATGAGGTGTCAACGAAGACTGTCATCACTTCAACCATCACTAATCGAACCACATCTATACAAACTATCACTTCGTCAGATAATCAACCAAATGAAATTATTTCAAGTTCAGGTATCTATCAGTGCATTCCGTGTCAAAGACCAGTTGCCTCCCCCTGCCCCACTGGAAAATTCGGTCTCCAAAAACCGTGCTTTACAGGATTATTAAGCTGTAAGCAATAGAACTTCTATCAACAGAAATTTTCATCAGCGTTACATACCAGATGGCTCAAAAAAAGTGTTGGTTTGATGTAAAACCCCTTTTACTTTCATTGATTCACCTAAGATTGATATAGTCTCTAATGCTTAGAACCTTTATAAGGGATCGTGGTCGTGGTCGGTCATGTATTATATTATCACAATGGTGTGACATCGATGAACGATGCCATGTACATCAGAACCGAGTTCTTGTACTGGAAATTGTATTTGTGCTAGCCTTTGTTATATTTTTTATGTATTCTCAAGAATTTTTTTTAGCTCAAACTTTTCTGAGGTATTATTGATACAAACCATTTGCCTCGATGTAAGGAAAATAGTCTGGCATGAAAGCCAAAACTATTTAGTTTAGAACATGGTTAAATTCTAATTCAAAGGTGATCTTGTGGTATTCAACAATTCCACTTACTTCTTTGGAACATCACTGGAAAATTGGTATGATGCAGAAAAAGATTGTATTTCACATGGTGGACATCTTACAAGTATTCACTCGCATGAAGAAAACGAATTTCTACTAAATGAAACGACTACAAGGTTAATTTTATTTTATTTTAGTTATGATTTTATTTTAGAAATTTTTTAATGGGCTGAGAAGTTCGAGGCTATGTAATTTCCATTGACAACAAATTAAGTTTTACTCAATTTTCAGAAATATTGGCTCTTACTGGGTCGGTGGAGAGAGAAAAGGCAACGAATTTTTATGGTCAGATGGGACGGAGAGAGACTATCATTTTTGGTCAAAATCAGAGCCTAACAATTTTTGTGGGGTTGAAAATTGTGCTGAGATAAGATTTCGACGGATGGGTAATGATGCAAGTTGCAACAAAAAGCGGTCCTATGTTTGTAAAATCAACAGTGAGTTTGTTTATTTTTATATCACACAAAACTTTAAAACATATCACAACAAGCCTAGATTTCACTCTCTAAAAAATAACTGAACTTATGGCCTTCTTTCTAACTGGACTTTTTCAGCTTGAAAGAATGGAACCTGAAATTTCCATCAAAATAAGAACTTTTCCTACGTCATTTACGTCTCCTTCATTCTATCCTCACTGACTAGAAAAATATTACGATCTTTCTACCCATAGAGGTATAAAGGAAAAATGTGTCGGTAATTGGTCGTTAAAGTCTTTTGATTTCTTTTATCGACCACCGGAGGCGGTTTCTTTCATAGTGGTACGCTAATCTCGTTTTGCCTCATTACTTTGTCTACCATTTACTTTAAGCAACAGAGTTCACCTTAAAGGGACATAAAAGTAGTAAAATGTGAACATTGCGCGAACCACGTGTCATTAAAGAAAACAATTAAAATCACGTGTCCAAAACAAACTTGTAAAACAATTGAACTATCAAAATTAGCCAAATTTGGTTTGATTTTTTACTTTGACATGGGACATTTGTTTTGATTTTGTATCCGCTGCATACAGTTTGTTTACAAATTTCGCAAGTACTGTTATGTCCCTTTAAAGAAAACATTGATCGAAAACTGGTCTCAACTAATTTCTAAAGTTTCAATGAGCCAATAAGATTTCACCAATGGATAAAAGAGCTCATTAAAAATGCACGATATATGAGATTATGAGCATACATACATCGTAACTTTTTTAATCGTAGGGCGAGCTTGGTTACATTAGCATTCCTCTCCTGTTTCTTTATATCTCTATATGGTCCATCTAAGATAAGTCCACCTTTAAAAGCCTTTGTTATACATCTAAGAAGTTTAATTTTACTTATGCGTAGTAATTGAGTAAAAAAAGTTGTAAATAAATATTTTACCATTTCAAAATTACAGAAACAAACATGAAAGCGTTATCAATCGTAAACATAGCAACCGTTACCAAGGCAACCTCAGATAACATTGTCACCTTGACGACAACATCAACTACTGTATCAACACAGATTTACCCCGAAAGTTTCTTTTCAGAAACAAGTAAGTTTCCTGTAGCCTTGCCCATGTGCGTTAGTATTTCCAGGGAAGGGGGGGGGCACTCGATTCAAAACGACCATACGTGCGGCTCAAATTAGGCCTTTGAAATAGGACCCTTACAAAGATGAGAAAATTTTGCAAAATTTGTGCAAATTTGAGCGAAAAATCGCACACGGTGCATTTTCTTGCAAACTTTTTACCATTTTCAGGCAAAATATGGTCAGATTTTCGAAATTTTACACCCTTAAAGTGTAATTTTTCTCATCTTTGCTCATTTTGACCCTTACGGTGCACTTTGGAAAGCTTGGAAAATATACCCTTAAGGGCTGCACGTATGGTAGGTCATTTACCTTGGGTGGTCCCCCCCCCTGGAAATTTCCTACATATGCATTGAGAAAGCCTAGACGATCCGGCGATTTTCAAGCTTTATTGAAAGATCAATCTTAAAAACTGATTTTCTTCTACAAAAATCGTTTCGCTCTTTTTCCCTCAAATAATTTGACACCCCTGCTTCAGTGACCCGGTGACATTTTAAAACGCACCGAGGTGACTATGAAAATAGTAAAATTTTACCCGGTCTGGAATTTATTACCAGGTTGACCTATATGATGTAATTAATGATCGGGGTATTACCATAAATTTCTAATTACCGAGGAGCAGAATTTTGATTGATTTTGACGGGGTTTATTGTTATTCCAATGGACCTTAAAATTAAGCCATTTTTTGAAATGTTCTCACCGGTTCATCCACTGGAGCGGGTCATTGATACAGGGGTGTTTTATACTACAGGTGGAATACAAAACAAAGTGACTTACTTCTTTGGAAAATCACAGAAAAATTGGTATGATGCAGAAAAAGATTGTATTTCACGTGGTGGACATCTTACAAGTATTCACTCGCATGAAGAAAACGAATTTCTGAAAAAAGAATCGAAATCGAGGTATAACTTCATTCCTCATATTATTTATCTCCTTTTATTTCACCAGATCTTCATCAGAAAATGTGGTTTTATCAAGAACAATTCAACGAAAAACAATAATTCCGTATTATTAACCCGAATATATAGTATGGCTTGATTTCATATTAATCGCTACGGTTCCCGTGGATTTATCTAATTTAATCGATTTTAATATTTTATGTCGATTTTATTTTTATTCTTAAAAAATCTCCCACTTCCTTCTTTTAGAGGCTATTTATCCTATGTCTGGATTGGTGGCGGTCAACAGAAGGATAACGCCTGGTCATGGATAAATAACTCAACAAAGAACTTTTCTCTCGTTAACACCTGCCAGAAACCAAAAGCAAGCAGCAACAAATGTTTTTCAATGTATCATAGAAGTTTCTATTGGGGGCGTATTCCTTGTGCAACTGCTGTATCGTTTTATATCTGTAAATTGGACGTTAGTAACTGGGCTCAATTGCCACAAATGGTAACCACCAACCCTACAACAGAACCTTTATCGACAATTTCAACCATTCAAACCTCTCTGTCACCAAATGTTACTGATCAGCCGACAACTACAATCTTACCAATGACAACTGAACCTGCAACAAAAGCAACAGAAAGCGCAACAACAACACTCGAACCTTCAACAAATGCAGCAGATAACTCAATGACAACAACTGAACCTGCAACAAAAAGAACAGAAAACGCAACAACAACAATTAAACCTTCAACAAATGCAACAGATAACGGGACAACGACAGTTAAACTTTCAACAAATGCAACAGATAACGCGACAACAACAATTAAACCTTTAACAAATGCAACAGATAACGCGACAACAACAATTAAACCTTTAACAAATGCAACAGAAAACGCGACAACAACAATCGAACCTTCGACAAATGCAACAGATAACGCGACAACGACAATCGAACCTAACAATCAAGGTAAAGCTTTTTTTCTGCTAAATAGACTCAGTAAATCATTATCTGACTTCATCCTTGTAACTGTGAATGAATAGATTTCCCTTCCTGGTCTGAGCAACTTGTATAGATTTGTTTACTTATTTTCTCGTTTCCTAGAGTATCAATCAGTACCATTCGAAAATGCTAGATATATTTTCATTGAAGTTCCTTTTAAATGGATGGATGCAGAAGATGACTGCGTTTCACGTGGTGGACACTTAGCAAGCATTCATTCTAAAGAAGAGAATGATTTTATTACAGATGAAATTTTAAAGAGGTTAGCTGACCTTTGAGTTGATAATGAAAACATTTCCACTTAGATTGGTCTATGACGATTGATTCTGAGTTTGTTGCTTGAATCTCTCAAAGATTCCATTTGATTTTGGGATTCTTTGATGTACGCTATTTTTGAAGACTTGCTTGACCAGTCGACTTATCAGCTAAGCTTCTTTTTACTGTTTACAACAAGATTAACTCGTCCTCCTTCATCTATTCTATCTATCCCATCCGTTGTCTTCCAGGTGTTCTTTTAGCGTTAATTCAATTGTTTATGTCTGGAAAGTTTATCTCACTTGTTATATATTTGTTATAGGGAAAAATGGTACTGGTGGTTCGGTGGAGTGCCCAAAAACAATACTTTTGTATGGTCTGATGGAACAAAGATGGAATACACCTCGTGGTCTAATGATCGACTGCAGGATGATTCTTTGACATTTCGTGATCATTGCGCTTACCGACGTGGATTTATCGGTGTATGGGCGACGACTTTTTGCCACCATCAACTTCCATATTTATGCAAAATCAAAGATGTAGAAACTTTATCAACTACGTTACCACCCAAAACAAACGTCACGTTAAAACACACGACAATGTCAGTTGCAACTAGCTCAAAGGAAACTCCAGGTGATTTTGTTATCCCTAAGTTTTAGCAGGGTGTCTATGTTGGGTTTTAGAAGTCATCATTCTTGTACACTCTTATTTTCATTTAAAATCTATTCTTATGTTGCTACTTTTTTATAGAATTAGATGTCCGATCAACATTCAAAAAACATCCACAAAGCAAATATAGTTTTAAAACAGGAGGAGCTTTTGAAATTAAGGGATGTGTGTTACAGACAAACATTGCACTGACAGAACCTTACCAAATCTTCTATTTGTTCAACTCGATCGAGAAGATCCTAATAACTCTACCAGTATCTCCGGTTCAAATATCTGCTTCATTATCAGACCTTGTATTTCCACCATATCAAAGAAACACTAGTAGTTATGAAGATCAAGGATTTTATCAATGTGGATTCACTGTAGGAAATAGATCAACGATCCTTTCGAATAGCACCGATGTTCAATTTGCTGGTAATGTTAAACCTGAAGGCCACTTATGGCTTAAATCATTTTACTTGAGCCCGGTTAATGAGTACTTGGGCAAAAAGGGGTACGGGGATGTGCCGCCGGTCAGGGTACCTTTTAAATATCAGTCCTATTCAGGATCACTTTTTTCAAAAAAACGAGTCCCAGGTAGGGTCCATTCTTCGATTTTAAGCGGCACACCCCCGTCGGTCAGCAAGGGTAGTACCCCTATAACCCCCTCCCCGCGGGTTTACTGAACTTAGCGTCATCAAGAATTTTCAAAGGCAAAGTTCAGGCAGAAGTTGATTCTAATGTTCCGTTGTAGGAGAATGACCAGCGTTTTTATCTTGGAATTGTAATGTTTGATTCCCATCACGGCTAGGCTATCTTTCACAGTTGCTCTAAATCATATTAAGTTTAAATCAGTCATTCCATAAAGTAATAAGAAAAACAACAAGTTTAATTTTCTTTTTCAGCAAAAGCTTTTCGGTAAAACCATCTTCAGTACTAGATGTTTAAAAAGTGTTTTTGCTGAAAATGAAAATAAAACTTGCTGTTTTTCTAAATTATATATTCGACATAAATATTCCTTTTTGACGTTTTTGATGTAAAATATTGACTAGTTCAATACTACACCCTCTTCTCACAGAACCGGTGGGATTTTATCAGCTAGTGGGGGTAAAAATAACGGACCAAAACTCGATGATGATTGATATTCCCATATTTTTTATGGCTGGGGATTTGAATTCCATTGTTTTCTAGTCAGAAAATTCGGTGGGGATGGAAAAAGTAGCACAATATTTTACAGTGAGGATTTGTTTATCTGATTATTTTCAGTGGGGACAAAAAATTGAGTATGATTTTCCACTGGGGACGATATTTTGGCCAATTTTTCCAGTGGGAAGGGCTGCCAGTGGGTCTGTGAGAAAGGGGCTTTATACTACAGTTCTATTGTATTCTTCAACTTACTGTTAACTATGTTATCTGTTAGAGTACTTAAAAATTATTTCTTTTTTTCAAATTTTAAGATGTTGCTTCTGCTAAAATGAATGTTCGATTAGATCAAGAATGGAACGAAAATCTGAAAAATACTTCATCTGAAAATTTCAAAGCGCTTGAAAAAGAATTTATCGATGACGTGATGAAAATGTTACCTGTGGAAAATGGAGTTAAACCAATGGTTAGAATCATAGGTTTCAGGTAATTAACAATCTATCAATTTTGATTGCCTTACCCTTGTAATAAATATTTGTTTTTGGAATGAAGGTCCCTTGCAACAATGACTTGCATCAACGAAACAAGTCCCAAACATTGGTTTACCCAAAAAGACCCATTGCATACCGATTCTAGAACGAAATCTCCACTAAATGACCTTGTTCTTTTCAAAAAATAGACAGAATTTGACTCCCTTTCGGAAACGACAACCCTATTGAGTCTCAAATAATTTTCTGTTTTTAATCACGATATTGTTTCTCTACCCATAGAAAGGGCAGTGTAATTGCAGATGTCCAAATCCTATATCCAAACGTCACTCAAACATCTCGAAGACAGAAATGCAAAGAGTTGGAGAAGGTTCTGGAAGATGAAGTGAAAAAATCACTAACTTTCAAAGTGACAAATGTTGATGTCAGTTCCTTAGGTGAGAATGGATTCGAGCTTTAAAAGCATCTTATCTTTTCAATATCTGCTATTCACATCTGTCAGTCTTCTCAGACTTCAAATTCAGGTTACTCTAGACGAAACCTTTTGTCTCTTGGCAATATACAATTGTATTCAATTTCGTTTGCTTCAGAGGGGGGGGGGTGTACCGACTCAGTGAACTGACCCATAACTGATGGGGTGGTGTATTTTTCAGGCTAGATTTGAGTTAGTACAGTGTACTAAAAGGGTGATATCAAAGCACTGGCTGCCGATAAAAATACTAAAAAGGGTTTACTTTTTTTGGGAAAAAATCTAAAATTAACCTATGGGTTAGTACACTGAGTTGGTGCCCCCCCCCTTCTTTGCTTAAGAATGTTGATAAAATATATTTAAACTTTTGATCATAGATTGCTGTCCTGAAAACAAAATAGGCGAAGAACCTTTTAAAGGTGTGGACCAACTCAACGAAACTCTGGTTTTCCAAACAATTACCAACAACTGCACATATAAACAATCCGCATCCAATGAACGACAATGTCATGGCAACATGAAAGATGGACCCAGATGGTCAAACGTCAATCTACAAAACTGCCCTGCTAAATCACCGATAACCAACTCATTGATCAGCTTGAGCTTAACAAAGATTTGTACCCCAACAACATTCATTGATTGCCAGACACCGGTCGAAGTCAGTGGAAATCTTTCACAATTGATCAACCAAACTGACTCCATTACTACCAGACAAGATTTGGAATATATCAGTATAGTTTTTTGCAGAATCTGGCACTTCATCCAACGGCGTTTCTTCTTGAAAATGCTGATGATGCAAAAACGGTTC